>NC_133618.1:477440440-477508068 GCF_048593235.1 Sminthopsis crassicaudata
CATTTGGGAATTAAGATGCCTTAATGACTAAAATACCTCACTTGTGGCCTCAGAAATAGAGTTCATAGAAAAGAAAAATACAGAGATGACCCACTGACATTAAAGATGAGAAAGGAGATAAGGACAGCTATGGACACTTCATTCATTCATCCATTACCCACTGGGGAAAAAAAAAGCACACTGTATGCAGTGAGCTATGTACAGTGGACTTGTGAAATTTGGATAAAGGCCCTAGTCCTTGCCCTCATTGAGCTAATAGTCTAGTAAAGCAATACTTTAGAACTCTTCCTTCCAATGTTTTTTGGTTTCAGGATTCCTGGATCCTTCACTGACTCTACCTTTTCTCTTTCAAGTTCCTGTGTCCAGGTGCACTGAAAAAAGAGGAGAGCTGTGAATCCATGAATGCTTTTTAGCTTAAGTGTATCCCTCAAACCTTGCCAACTTACAGATGGAGAGACGAAGCTGATTCTGGAGCCAGTGTGGAAATAGACCACAGGACATCTGGTCTCTAGTATAGTAAGCTCTGTGGGCACTGTTGAATTTACTTAGGAGGTGTGAGGGGGTGGAGGGAAAGGAGAACCAACCAGAAAATTTTCAGTAATTTTACCATTACCTCTTTGGATACAGAATTCTTAAAATGCTTATTACAAGGCATCTTCACTTATTCATTAAAACAAATTCTGTTTACTAAATTGTAAAGTTCTTCAAAATAGGACTCATTTTATTTTTCCATTACTATCTCTTGGGCTGAACACAGTGAACATAGTTGAACTCATCTCAATTTGTCAACCTTTTTTGCCATCATGTCATTATTTTATTTAATAAGTAGATAAAACTTCCAAAAGAAACCTGGTTTTATAAATTGAGAGCTGTTTTCTAAATCAGGAAAAGTTAAATAAGTCACATGGCTATGTATATTTGTTATAAAGGCTTGGGTTTTCTTTTTTTCTCTTTTATTTTTTTGTGGGAGTGAAAATGGAAGGAGAAAAAATGCTTGTCAACTAAAAATTAATTTTAAAAAGGAAAGATATAATAATAGAAGAAAAAAATCTCAACTTCTCAGGGCCTCAGGTAACTCCCTTAGACTTAAATGGCAGAACAGGTGTCCACCTCCATTGATAAAAAGTCATCCCTCACCTGGAGATCCCCATACCAGTCAAACCACAGATATAATTAAAAATGAACATAACAGCAACAAGAGCAACAACAAAACCCTTTCTTTCCATTCCCACTTCCAAATTAAACCAAAACAAACTTCTTTCTTTAAATCCCAGAATTCACAATTCAAGTTTTCAGACTAGTCATAACCTTTGGCAGCCTGAAGTATGGAAGATTTTACTATACAATCCCTGCCTACATTCTTCACTTTAAACATATTCTTAAGAAAAGTAGTAAGATTCTCTGAAGGTAGAAAAACTGTCTCATACCTACTTTGCATTATTCACAGACTCTATTGCTGTTGGGAGTTTATGGAGTACTCACCCCATATCTTTTAACTTAGATTGAATTAATGTAATGCAGCATTGTAATAGATAGCACAGCAAAGATTTGGAAACTGAAGAATTCCAAGAAGAGAAATGATGCTCATATCATCTACCTGGAAAGAAGAGACTTCTTGCCTAGGAGTTTACATTGGAGTAGATGGTAGTATATGGTTAGAAGATCAGATCTTATCTAAATTGTAAAGTTGATATAATGTCAAATATCAAACATTACCCACAATCCCATTCTCTCTCTGTCTCTCTCTCTCTCTCTCTCTGTCTCTCTCTCTCTCTGTCTGTCTCTCTCTGTCTGTCTCTGTCTCTCTGTCTCTCTCTCTCTCTCTCTCTCTCTCTCTCTCTCTCTCTCTCTCTCTCTCTCTCTCTCTCTCTCTCTCTCTCTCTCTCTCTTGGCTTCCTCTCTCCCCCCTTTTCTATGGAATTGTCTCTTCTAATATTATTCTGTTACCCTATCAGATAAACTCCCACAACAGTGAATATGCAGCTGCAAATGTGAGCATCCTCAGAAATAATTTCATTTTGTTAAGACTATAAGCATTTAAGCACTTACAAAATTCCAGAAGTCAGCTAAGCTCTTAAGAGAAGCTTAGAAATAGAAGCAAAAATAAAGATGGTTCCTGACTTCAAGGAGCTTACATTATAAGTGTGGGAGAAAATATATAATGAGAAGCTAAAAAAAAAAAAAAAAAAAAAAAGAACTGGTAGGAGGTACGTAAAGGGCATATAAAGAACAAAGTCGAGATTCCAGATCTTGGCCAAGAGAAGAATATGGGTTTGAAATTTAGAAATAAATATGGCTGGTCTGGGAATACTTCCTTAATATGGAGCTTCCTGAAGAAAATAGCTAATCAGAGGAAGGGGCTGTCAAAGTGGAGAGATCTTCTGTGAGAAGATGGAAATTCATCCCCAACAAACTGATGGGGGAGATAGGTATAATTATTTATAATTCTCCAAGCAGATCCTTCTACTACCTCTTTGGAATGCTAGCAAACTACATGGTAGTTTTTCTACAAAGCCTTTCTCTGTTTAGCTTTTTCATTGAAGAATTAGAATATTGCCCTTCTGGAGTTAGAGTTTGGAGGATAGATAGCATTTATTCAGCTCTTTAATCTGGCCCTCCTTTTCTTCTTCCCTTTTAAAAACCTCCTTTAAGTTCTTTTGTGAAATTACAAGTGGTAAAATGAAGGATTCAGAGAAATATAGGAAGATTTACATCAACTGATATAGATTGACATAAATAGAAGCAGGAGAGCAACGCTTATAATTACTACAATAATGCAAATGAAGATTAAACTTGAGTTCTGGCAGCTGAACTCAAAATAATTGTAATGACCTATCCTATTCTCAAAATATTGGTATTGGGATACTCTTCCTTCCTCGTGGTGCATAGGTGGAAGAATAGAGGTATAGTAGGGAATATTGCATAGCAAGCACAGTAATTATGTTTGTTTGGTTTTTTAAGGGAAGGAACTAGGAGGGAGGAGTGTATGTGTTGAAAAATGACTATAAATAACAGTAAGATTATGTAATGATCAACTGTGATCTTATTTGGCTCTTCTTAATAATGCAGTGATTCAAGGCAATTCTAAGAGACATGGGATGGAAAATGCCATCTGCATTCAGAAAGAAACTGAATATGGATTGAAGCATGCATAGTATTTTATTTTTTTTCTTTGTTTTCTTCTTTCTCGTGGTTTTTTCACTTTTGATCTAATTTTTCTTGCACAACATGACAAATATGGAAGTATGATTTTTTAAATTGCACATATTTAACCTATATCAGACTTCTTGCTGTCTTGGGAAGCAGGGAGGTAGAAAAAAATTGGAATACAAAATCTTACAAAAAATGAATGTTGAAAACTATATTTATATGTATTTGGAAAATGAAATGTTATTTAAAATGGAAGGAAAAAAGGAAGGAAGGAAGGAAGGAAGGAAGGAAGGAAGGAAGGAAGGAAGGAAGGAAGGAAGGAAGGAAGGAAGGAAGGAAGGAAGGAAGGAAGGAAGGAAGGAAGGAAGGAAGGAAGGAAGGAAGGAAGGGAGGGAGGGAGGGAGGGAGAGAAGAAGGAAAGATGACCATAAAAAAGCAAAGGCATCAACAAAATTTATAAAAGGAAAAAAAAAACTCCTCTGTCTTTATTATCATGGTGGACTGGGACTTAATGAGATATAGTTAGGCAGTTATGTGGCATAGTAGATAAATCACTGAGTCTAGAGTCAGGAAGACCTGAGTTCAAATCCAACCTCAGACATTGGGCAAATAATGTGTTTTTGCCTCAGTTTCCTCTTTTAAATAGTAACAGCATTTACTTCCCAGAGTTGCAAATCAGTCATTTGTAGAGCCTTTCGCTCAATGCCTGGCACATAATAAATGCTACAAAACTATTAGATATTATTAGTTTACTGTAGAAAGAAATTACAAACTACTCCATTATTTTTGCCCAGAAAACCCTATGGGCAATATATTCTTTGAAGTCACAAAGAATGGAACCCAACTAAATAATTGAAAAACAATAAATAATTAATTTGGAAATGATGCAGGTAGAACCAGCCTCAATGTCCCTGGATAACAGAGGAAATAGCTTCTACCTGGACCAGATTTTCAGTGGAATCTTTTCTCCCACTCTTGTGTCTGCCATTTCATTTAATCAGATTCAGCATAAGAAGTGTCACACCTTGATTTTGGTCGTTTACCAAGATGACAAAGATCCTCCAACCGTCTGCTCTTCATTTCCAATTAAGCTGCCCAGCTTTTCTTTTCTTTCATTCTTATTCAGACAGTTATGAAAAGTTGATCTAGAGCCAGTAAAATCAAATCCTTATAAGTGTCTAGGGTTGAACTAGAGAAGAAAGTAAAACTGATCCAATTGAGAGAGGAAGAATTTTTTTTTTTCTGTTCCTCAGAACAGTGGCCTGACTTTGGTGTGGAGGGAAAAGATAACAAACCTGAAGGACAAAATTGTTTTTTTTTTATTATTGTTACTATTCAATCATTTTCAGTCATGTCTGACTTTTTATGCCCATTTGGAGTTTTCTTAACAGAGAAGCTGAAAGGCTTCACCATTCCTTCTTTAGTTCATTTTACAAATGAGGAAACTGAGGCAAACATGGTTAAGCAACTAGCCCAGGGTCACATAGCTAGTAAGTGTCTGAAACTAGATTTGAAAATAAGAAGATGAGTTTTCTTGCCTCTAGATCTAGCACTCTATTTGCTGTACCACCTAACTGTCCTGAAATTTAATTTTCTAGGTGGGATCATTTCTGCAGGATGTGTCAGAATTTATCATAGTAATTCAGATTCAACAAATATCATTTGTCTTTTGTATGCAAGATGAGAAGCACATGATATGATTGGTTTCCACTTCATCTTATTAATAGTACAATTATGGGTAAGTCACTCAATGCCTCAGTTTCCCAAGGAATTCTCTCTCTCTTCCCCTCTTCTCTCACCCCCCTTCTATCTTTCTCCCTCTCCTCTTCCTTGCTTCCTTCTTCCCTCTTCCTCCCTCCCTCTTTCTTTTTTTCCTCTCTCTCCCTCTCCTCTCTCTTCTTTAAAGTTCAGACTCTATATATGGAGCTGGATGTCAGAGGTCATCTAGTCATTTTAAATATAAGGGAATTGAGGTGATTTTCTCAAGATTCCAGAGGCAATAAAAATTAGGGACAGGATCTGAACCCAGGTGCCCTGACCTCAACAGCTGAAATTCTTTCCACCATACCATGCTGTAAGAGATTTAACCACCTTGGAGATAATTTTCTCATCAAAAATTCTCCATGTCCCTGAAATCAGATCTGAATTTATTCCTCCCCAAAAATATTCATAACATGGTACTTGGTGATGGGGATATAACTATAAAAATTATCCAAGCCTTCCTTTCAAGAAGCTTCCAATTGTGAGAACAAAAATAATTATGAACAAACATACAATTTACTAAATTACAATGGGTACACAAGGATGAAATAAGTATAAAAGAAATATCTGGAAGTGTTATGAAAAATATGATCAGATGGATCATTTCCACATAGGGATAAGGTGGTGGGAGGTATTAAGAATTGTTTCGTGAATAGTATGTTATCTAATTGAACCTTGAAGTAAGGGAAGGGGATTTCAACAGATAAAGATAGAGGAAACAATCAGTTCCAGGAATGAAGATCTTTGTGAGAAAAAAATATGAAGACCAAAAAGAGCAGGAGAGTGAGTGGTACAATAATTCAGTCATGAATTTAGTTATAAAAAGGTTGAATAAGAGGTTCCCAGTCATTTATGTAGAACTTGGAGTGACAAAATCATGAGTTCATATCCTATTTATAATGAGATGAAAGTTTGAGCTAGGGGAGTGATATGATTGAAAAGGCAATCCATGCCTTAGGAAGGCAATTGGCCAGAGATATTGAGGATAAATTAAAAAATCTACGGATGGGAGTCAGGAGACTAATTAGGAGTTATGATCACATTGGATGAGACTGATTTTGCGCCCCTCAGCTAATTCAGGTGTCTGTGGGAAGAAAAGTGCTAAGTTCCATGATGCTGGTGATTTTTATTTAATTTCAACCCAGTCATTGTCACCATCATGATCAGACTCATCCCCTGCATTCAGGTTTACATGTCTTTTAGCTCACATGATTCTCAAAAAGACCCTGTATGTTAGACTGCATTGGATGTATTTTCCCACCTTTCTAATTGAGTTAATTAAGGTCCAGAAAGGTTAAGTTCTTGTGGTTAGATGGCAAATTAGTGCCAGAATTGAATATTCAAGACCACCAATTCCCAGACCTTTCCCTTTTATTGCGGAATTGGGATCCCAAGGAGAGGATGCTTTAGGATCCAATTTAATCAACAAGCACTTAAGTACCTACCAACTACTGCAAGGCACTGTAGGTAATGGGATTACATAGTGCAAGGATACAAAGTAAAGTAAGTCCATGTTATGAGGTTGCATGGGATAATAGATAGAGAAGCTAGGCTTAGAAGTCAGAAAGACCTGAGCCTTCTGACACATATTGGCCATATGATGTTGGGCAAGTCATTCAAAAATTCAGGGCTGACAGATAATCCTTTAAGACTAACACAAGTTCATTGTTAAAGGAAGTTCCTCCACTCTTGAATTCTCATATCAAAGGAATCTTACATTAAAAATCCAAAGGAAAACACAAAAAAAAATTTTTCCAGAGGAGAACAAAAACTAGAAATTCTACAGCTTATGTAAAAGCAAAGAAGTACAATATGGAAGAAATTTTTGTATAGGAATCAGGAAGAAAATGTGGCATTTTCAGGACCATTGCTCCTAGAAAGAAGGGAAATGGCAGTAAATAATAAAAAGTCAGTACAGAGGAGTTCTAGAAAAAGAACTGCAATTGGAATCAGGACAGATCTGAATTCAAATACTGTCTTTGACACTCATGACCTGTGTTATGAGTGATTTACTTCATTTCTCTGAATTTTCATTTCCTCATTTGTAAAATGGAGGTGATGATACCTGTAGTACCTACTTCAGAAGGTGGTCATGAGGGTCAAATGAGATAATCAATTAACAAGTATTTATTAAGTGCCACTCCCTATGCTAGGCAAGAGGCATTTAAGGAGGAAAAATGCAATAGTCTCTGACCTCAAAGAAATTATATTTTATTAGGAAGAAAATAATTTAGAGGAAGGATATCCAAGGAAAGGTTTTGTTTTGGGAAAGTCAAGGGGATGATGAATAGAGCCATCAGAGATCAAATGGCATGGCCTTTCCACAACCAATAGTAGCCTTAGTTTGATTCTGTTGCCCAACAAGAGGTGTAAGACAGGGAGGGGAGGAAAGTGCCTGTCAGCCAAGCAGATGTCAAGGAACAGTGATGGTGAACATCAAAGAGGACACAAGCCTGATTTTGAATCTGGTGCTGGCCAATAAAGGTATTAGATCATGTGTGTCTGGGATGACTTTCATGTCAGTCAAGACAGGAGTATCTCCAAAGCATTCTGTAGTCCATGGGAATAGCAGTTGGGGAAAGAGTGAAGAAATGGTCAAGGGGAGTGATGGAAGAAATGTGAAAATTTACATACAAGGATACACACACATATTATATATACATATTTATATAGAGGGGAAAAGTGAAGAAATAATCAGGGGAGATAATTGGAAGAAATGTGGAATTTTACCTACAAGGAAAATACACACACACACACACACACATAGATATAGATATAGATATAGATATAGATATATATGCATATATATCTATATACATATATATACACATATGTATATAGGGTAAGAGTGAAGAAATGGTCAAAGTAGATTATTGGGAGAAATATGAAATATATATATATATATACAAGGATATATATTGTCTATATATATGTATGTCATATATATACATATATGTCACATATAACCATATACATAATTTTATATATGCATGCATATATATATCCACAAGCATTTGTGTCTATACACATATATTTAAATATGTACAATGCACAAATATACGTAAATGTGTTTGGTATTAATGCTTGCTGAATTATGTATACATACACATTTATGTATATAAGCATATATCTATATCTATATCTATATATATATATGTGTGTGTGTGTATGCACATAAATGTATTTGTCCATATAAAAAGTTTGTTGAGTTAGATAGTTATGTATATATGTATTTGTGTATATAGGTAATTGTTATATATTCTCCTAATCATCCATCTGAATCTGCACAAATCTAAATATATATGGACATGTATAGATATCTGTAGTTTACCAGTAAATATTTATGTGTGTAATGTAATATGTGTTTATGTGTGTAACAAGATGATTTTTAGGGAGAGGACACTAACAGCTGGCTTGATTTTATATATGAATATACATATATGTATATATATATGTATGAATGCATGTATGATACCACAAGGAGGAGAGGTCCCAAGCATCTGGAAAGATCAGTAAAGACTTCATATAAATAATGGTACTTGAGCTAAGTTTTTTTTAATTTCTAATATTTTTTTCTTATAGTTTTTAATTTACCAGATATATGCATGGGTAATTTTCCAGCATTGACAATTGCAAAACTTTCTGTTCCAATTTTCCCCTCCTTCCCCCATCCCCTCCCCCAGATGGCAGGTTGACCAATACATGTTAAATATGTTAAAGTATATGTTAAATACAATATATGTATACATATCTATACAGTTATTTTGCTGCACAAGAAGAATCAGACCTTGAAATAGTGTACAATTAACTTGTGAAGGAAATCAGAAATGCAGGTGGACAAAAATAGAGGGATTGGGAATTCCTATTGGTCATTTCTTACAGAACAATAATATTCCATAACATTCATATACCACAATTTATTCAGCCATTCTCCAATTGATGGGCATCCACTCAATTTCTAGTTTCTAGCCACTACAAAGGAGGCTGCCACAAACATTCTTGCACATACAGGTCCCTTTCCCTTCTTTAAAATCTCTTTGGGATACAAGCCCAGTAGTAACACTGCTGGGTCAAAGGGTATACACAGTTTGAGCATAGTTCCAAATCGCTCTCCAGAATGGCTGGATGTCTTTCACAACTCCACCAGCAATGTATCAGTGTCACAGTTTCCCCACATCCCCTCTAACATTCAGCATTATCTTTTCCTGTCATTTTAGCCAATCTGACAGGTGTGTAGCGGTATTTCATAGATATATTAATTTGCATTTCTCTGATCAATAGTGATTTATAGCACCTTTTTATATGACTAGAAAGAGCTTCAATTTCTTCATCTGAAAATTGTTCATATCCTTTAACCATTTATCAGCTGGAGAATGGCTTGAATTCTTATAAATTTGAATCAATTCTCCATATATTTTAGAAATGTGGCCTTTATCAGAATCTTTGAAAGTAAAAATGTTTTCTCATTTTATTGCATACCTTATAATCTTGTTTGCACAAAAACTTTTTAACTTAATAGAATCAAAATTATCTATTTTGTGATCAATAATGATATCAAGTTATTCTCTGGTCACAAATTTCTTCCTCCTCTACAGATCTGAAAGGTAAATTATCTTTATGTTTTTCTAATTAGTTTGTGATATAATTCTTTATGTCTACATCATGAACCCATTTTGATCTTATCTTGATATATGGTGTTAGGTGTGGGTAATGCCTAGTTCTGCCATACTAGTTTCCAATTTTCCCAGCAGTTTTTGTGAAATAGTGAATTCTTAATCCAAAAGCTAGGGTCTTTGGGTTTGTCAAACACTAGATTACTATAGTTACTGATATTTTGTCTTCTGAACCTAACCTATTCTACTGATCAACTACTCTCTTTCTTAGCCAGTACCAAATGGTTTTGATGACTGCTGCTTTATAATATAGTTTTAGAACTGAGACAGCTAGGCCACCTCCATCAGCATTGTTTTCATTAATTCCTTTGAAATTCTTGACCTTTTGTTCTTCCAGGTTAATTTTGTTGTTATTTTTTCTAGGTCAGCAAAATAGTTTTTTGGGGGGACTTTAACTGGTATAACACTAAATAAACAGATTAGTTTAGGTAGTGTTGTCATTTTTTTTTGTATTTGCTTGACCTATCCAAGAGCACTTGATATTTAGCTGTTTAGATCTGACTTTCATTTCTTACAGAACAATAATATTCCATTACATTCATATATCATAACTTATTCAGCCATTCTCCAACTGATGGGCATCCACTCAGCTTCCAGTTCCACTACAAAAAGGACTGCCACACACATTTTTACACATGGTGGTCTCTTTTCCTCCTTTAACATCTCTTTGGGATACAGACCCTGTTGAACCAAAGGATATGCACAATTTGATAGCTCTTTGGGCATAGTTCCAAGTTGTTGAGCTAAACTTTAAAAGAAATTGGGGAATTCCAAAAGGCAGGAATGAGAGGGAGACTGCCTTTGTGAAGGCATAAAAATGGGATGTGAATTTTAGGAACATTAACAAAACCAATTAGACTGTATTATTGAACCAGGGAAGGAAAGTAAAGGTAGACTGGAGCCAAGTGGTGAAGTACTTGAAATGCCAAATAGGATTTTATATTTAATATTAAGGATAAATAAGGTGCTACTAGGGTTTGAGAAGAGGAACAATATGGTTTATCCGATGCTTTAGCAAACATTACATTGCCAATGATGTTCAGGTATTTCTAAAGTGCTTTATAAACCTCAAATAACCCAAATAAATGTTAATTATTTTAAGTAATAAATCAAATAAGATCACACCTAATCAAACCTTCCAGAGCTGACATTCAAAAATAGTTACATATTCTTATGATAGAGATTGACCCTATCAATAAATGGTCATTTTTCAGCTTTTAGCCTCCCATTATGCATCTTTCTTTATTCCCCAATAAAGTAACTATGGGAAATGAAGAATACTGCTATTTCCTCTTTTCCAACTAGAGCCATATTCCTGCACATCTGGCCCTTTAAAGAGCAAAGTTCTCCACTCTGGATTGGATTGCTGGGTTGGGCTGGGGACTGCTGCTTTGTTCCTACATTTTATCTATTCATTTGTCCTGGGAACCTCCACTGCAGTCACTGGAAGTTCTACATATGGAACAGCCATCACATCCATGGGCTGCTGCAATCTGTCGAGAGGACACAACAGGATTTGGAATGTGGATTAGTGAGAAATTAATGTGTACCCCCCCCCCAGTCATTAATGCCCTAGGAGTGCTTTCTGCCAGCTAAATAACTTTTTGTTTTGTTTTGTTTTCCAGACCAGTTCCTTGCATGTCCCTTACTATTACATAAACTAATGTCTGGAGGAGTAGTCCAAGAAAGACCCGAACAACAACAAACATTCAGTCCTTTGTCTATAGCATCTCTGGAAAATCTGTGTCTAGTTGAGTCAGATTGCAGAAACATTATGCCTCCTGTAAGATAAAATCTCTGCCCAGAACCTAGATTTGTTTGACCCATCCTTTTTTGGATAGGACAATGTGAGGAAAAATAAGAGAAAGGAATATTTTGTGATTGTTCCTGCCTTTTTTTGTGTGTGTTTGAAATAGACTGAACCCTGAATCAAAGCTTTCCCGTTCTCTGCAAGGCTGTACTTCCACACCTTGGAATGCCTTTCTTTCCAGAATCTGGAGAGTGTTTGATGGGAATCAATTCTGAGAAGGTTGTGGGGGCCATCTGGTGTCAGACTCAGACAGGTCTCTTTGAGAGATGAATTTGAGAGAAAAAAGGACAGAATGAAAGCAAGGAGTGGAATTCAGACCCATCTCTCAAGGGAAGAAGCTACTTTTTTTTTCCTCAACAAGAAAAACAGTCCATGGAGGTTGGAAATAAAGGGGCACTTATATCTTACAGGAAAGAAAATTGGGGGGGGGGGGAATGTTGTTTTTAGAGGAAAGGATGAGACAAAAACATTGTTAATGGAAAGCCTAAATAAACACCCCCCATAGTCGGGCTGAAGCCCCTGAAGTGCATAATTAATTTTCCTATTTAGAAAGCTTCAAAGAAATAGCCAGGGTTTTTTTTTCCTGCACCAGCGGGCCAGGGCCGGCGACAACTCAAAATATCAAACAGTCTAATATGTCCTCACCCAGTCCTCGAAGCTTACTGAAACATATAGTCCCCTTCATTGGTTTTCCATGCAGAGCTGAAATAATTCATCAAATATTTGGAATGTGTAATTAAATATCTAATGCCAATTAGCAAATTACTAATGAAATAATCAGGGGCTTTTATGGTTTATAGTTTGGCTCTAATTTTAATTTTAAATGGTTATTGATTCTAAATAGAGTAGGATGTGAGTCACAAAAAAATTAGGTGTATATATATGAAAATGAGAAAGAGAATGAAGGTTACAGCGTGGTAGTCACACATGGCCCGTCTTCATCATCTTAATGTATAGGCAATAGATGCAGAGGGAGAGATGATGGAGTAATATGTCATGCGTCCCTTGCCAATCACAGATAATGTAATCCGGCAAAGAGACAAGACAGCTTTCACCAAGGAATAGCTGGGGTTGTCAGTGCATACCTCCCACTGTTAAGTTTTATAGGTCATCTCTTTAGCCTCTCTCTCATCTTAGGACAGACTACAGTGCCATATACCAGGATATCCTAGAATAGGGTTTAACTCTAGCAGGCCAGCACAATTATCCCTGTCAGGGATTAGCTGTGAAAAAAGCAGATGATACCATATGGAAACTACAAAAGGTAAGATATTGTAATTTAGACAGAAGTAGGTCTTTCATGAATAATTTTGACCAGCAGTACTATAAAATCTCATTCATATAAATGTTAGAAATTTAGGAATTTATGATCAGTAGAAATGAGCTGATATTTACTTTGTTCTATTTATGGTGGGGAGGAAGGATTTCTTAGCAAATTAATAGTGCAAACAAGAGTAAGACTACAGGGGAGTATTTAATGCACTTGGCAACACGGGCTATTTTCTACACTCTCATACACTTTAGAAGAGTATGCTTGCTTGAAAATGATGTTATTATAATCATTCTGATCTTTCCTTAAAGAGGTCCCTTTGTCAGTACTTAGTTAGCACTTAGTTCGAGTGACTATGTATACTTGAAAAGAAAAATCTTTATTTCTTTAATAAAAATATATCCTTCTAATATTTGTGATTTCCCTTCCTCTAGTCTCCTTCTCTCCTACTTCCTGTGTGATTATGGTTGAACTGCTTACCCTCTCTGTTTTCTCATCATTAAAATGATTGAATAAAATTATTTCTTCCAATTCTAAATCTGATGATCTTAAGATCTTGCCCAAGTAGTCTTTTTTAAAGAGATTTACTTCTGCTCAGAACACCAAAATTGGTAGCTTATACGCTAATGTTCCAACCTTCACAGAGTATCCTAAAGATTTCATCTCCTTATATTTTTTGAATTAAATTTATTTTATTTCATTGGTACAGAGAGGTTGGGGATCATGTCTCTGTCTAAAGTGGAGAGTATGAGTGACCATTTATGAACCCGTGAAAATCCTAACACAGTCTGTATCACATTCTATTTGGCAGGTGGATGTGGGATGGGAAGGGAGGCAGTAGGATCTGAGAAAAGCACAGCATCAGCATGAAAGTACAGAATGGAAGTATGTGAACTATAGCAGAGGCCAGCATCCAGAGCACTGAAGAATTACTTTGGGCAATGAGGATGGTGCTTCCTAGTATTAAAGAATGTGATCTGTTCATTGTATTATGTTTAAAGGCTCCAACTAGGAAGAGGAGTGAGTGTAAGTTTATTCAGCGGAGGGCAAAGGGGAGTCTGTCCTTGGTTATTCAGACTTGGACATAGAGGTTATAGATGCATACCATGTGGGTCAAGGAGGGTGGATTGAGGGCTCTTGCTGGGGCTGGGTCTTCCATCAAATCTGCCTTTATAGCTTCAGGGTTCTGGGAAAGTCAAAGGCCAATTATAGGGTAATTGATTTAGAGATAAAGGCCTTTGGGTCAGACCCCTCATTTTACAGATGAAGTAATAGAATCCCTGAGATGTTAAATGATTTGTCCAAGGTTACATAGATAATAAGTGGCAGAGTCAGGATTAAAATCATGTCTCCTTAATACAAATCTGGTGATGTCCCCATTACACCACATATGTATTGTCTCTTCTATTTCAATTCTCTGGATATCTTTTATCAAAACAGAAGCTAGAAGGTACATGGGTATGAAAACCATGGGTGATCTCTGGTCTTTAAACCTCTGAAAGAAAATGAATAAATCCTCAAAAGACAGGAAAAGCTGAATTTTAATCAGGCCTCAGATACTTACTGACTGACTGTATGACCCTGGGCAAGTCAATCAGCATTCTTTGCCTCAGTTTCCTCATCTGTAAAATAAGCTGGAGAAGAAAATGTCAAAGCATTTCGATATCTTTTCCAAGAAATTCCCAAATGGAGCCATGAAGAGTCAGACCCAACTGAAAAAAATGACTAAAAAACAACAGCCTGAATACAGGGGCAAAGTGGTAATGGTGGAGAATGAAGGTACCTTATCTTTTTGTCTCTGCAGCCAGTGGAATATTTCAAATATTCCTACTGTCTTGTCTCAATCCCCATCCTTCCTGATCTCTCTGTACTGACATTGTTGACTACCACCTCTCCCCATATAGAGATTTTGAAAGCCTGATCTTTTGAGGTTATTTTCATGAACTGGCCAAACTCCTTTTCAGAATCCTTTCATAAATAATCATCCATATCCCCTCCCATGAACAGGTTTAAGGTAACCCTTGGAGGACTGGCCCTCTCTCTTTTAATACCCTTTTCCATTTATTTTTCTAGCTACCATGAGTTTTATCTCTATTATTTCTACAAATGACTTCTCAGTGTTTATGTATATATATATATGTATATATATATATATATGCATATATGTTTGTGTATGTGTGAATCTCTCTTTAACCATATTCCTATAGAACTAACTGTCTTTTAGAAATTTCTACATATGTGCCCCATTGGCACTTCCAACTCAACATGTACAAAGGAGAACCCATTAGTGCCTCTCCCTAAATCTTTTTTTTTTTCTGTTGAGGATGCTATCGCTCTTTCAATCATCCAGATTCATAACTTCGTTATCATGCTTGACTTTTCCCCTTCTCTATCCTCTATGTCCAACCTGTATGTAATTTGGTTGAGTCTTTCTTCACAGGATCTTCTATAGCTTCCCTCTTTCTACCTCATGAAAGCTACCCCAGCCCAGGTCCTCATTGCCTTTTTCTTACACATTAAAATTATAGTCCTAATTATATTCCCAGCTGTCAGTCTTTCCTCTCTTTAAACCATCCTTCTCACAGCTTCCAAAATAACCTTCCTAAAGCATAAATCTGGCTAAGTCTTTCCCTTACTTGAGAACATTCTGTGGTTACCTATTTTCTCTTGGATAAAATACAAAGCCTTCAGTTTAGCATTTGAAGCATTTCACAATTTTTTTCTATTCTTCTTCTCTGCAATCCATCCCCCATAATGGATGCCAAATTGAGAATCTTAAAACATAGATCTGACATATAACCCCCTCCCTCCATTTAAAAAGCTTCAATGGCTCCCTATTACCTCAAATATAAATTCCTTATTCTGGTGTTTAAAGCCCTCTATAATCTGGCTCCCTTCAACCTTTCTAATGTTATTTCATAGTATTCCCCTCAAACATACTCTTCATTTCAGTCAAACTGGCCTACTTACAATTTTCTGTACAAGATGTTTCCTCTCCTGTCTTTGTACAAGTAGTCCTAAGTGTTTGGAATATATTCTCTTCTCATCTCCATCTCATAAAAATACCTTAACTTCTTTCAAATGATAACTTTGGTGCCACATGCTACATGATGATTTTCTTTATCTCCTCCTCTTCTAAACTAATATTGTCTCCTTCTTAAAATTAACTTGCATTAATTTGAATCTATTTTGTGTTTACTTATTTGCTCGTGTTTTATCTGCCAAGTACAATATAAATTTCTTATGGATGGATATTGTTTTATTTCATTAATTAATTTGACTTTATGTGCCTAAGAACTAGCATAGAACCTTGCATTAGTAGGTACTTAATAAATATTTTTATAAATAATAATTAAATTAATTTTAATAAATTAAGTTTTATTTTAAGAATTACTATTCTCATTTTACAAATAAGAAAATTGAAGCTTATAATCACATAGTTTGTAAAGTTTAGAGTTAGGAGACTAAAGACCTCACATAGCATGAATTCTCTTGGATTAGGACCAAGCATTTTGATTTGGAACTTAAAAATTATTGCCAGACTCTCCTCTTAGCATTACCTAGACATCCCTTTCTAAATGGACATCCTCTGCCCAGACCCTTCCTTAAGGCAGAAAGGCGAACCCTTCCTTCCCACTGAGTCACATGGTGTTAGGGAGCAGGAGGAGAGAAGACGCTCACATCCAGCTCAGGAGTGATTTAAATACTCCTCCTGCTCAAAGGGGAATCTTGGATTTCATTAATTAATACATCAATAGAAGCCAATGGAGAAAAACATGTCTTGTTATCTGGTTTCTCAGATGCTACACACTGGCTCATTAGCCTTAAGCATATCAACCCGATAACACTATTTATTCCATATAGAATAATGATCTACTTTCAGGGAATACTACACTGAGCAAAAGGAATGAATCCATTCATTATTACTGCTTAAACACACACAAGCACACATACACATGTGCACACTCACACACTTCTTCCTGAAGGAGGAAAAGCAGGACCAAGACAGGCACAAAGATCACAGAATTAAGTCTAGGAAATTACCATACGATCTGATGTGACCTAATGTCCATCAAACTATTCAGAATTTACCAACTGCCCATTTCTGTCTACCAACTATCAGCAAATGATGTGACTTGTGACTTGTTTCTTCTCAATATCACAAATTATCTTCTGAAAACGTTTAACATCTAAAAAATTGTTACTCCATTGTACTTGTGTTTGTTGGTACCAAAAATTAGTAGCTGAATTTTTTAAATGTACTTAAATAAGCAAATTATGAGGTAGAAAAAAAGTTATAATATACCCCCCATGATGGGTGGTAGTTATGAAGAATGTACTAGGTAAGCATTATGCTTTTATCATACAGGCGTAATGTTCCAGTGTCATGTGTGTTTCTGTTTGAGTCCCACTTCACAACAACAACAACAACAAAACATTATATGAATGTATTTCTCATTTGACTTGAGGTCTTAGTGATGTTAGGTATTCTCTCCAGCCATAAAGTTCACAATTCCTTCATGTATTCATAATCTCATCCATGACCAAAGAACTTTAACCAAAGTATTGCGGGAGAGAGTTTCTTTTTTTTGTTTTTGCTTTATATTGTCTGGATATTAATGGGGCATGTGGCCTGTGCTCTCATGATATAGATCACACATCAGATATATCTATATGCATAGACAGATAGCTAGATATAGATATATCAGCTACATCAGGAGAAGGAAGAGGGAAAAGGAAAAAGAAAAGGAGAAGGAAAAATAAGGCACCTCTGTCCTAATGAAGAGTTGACAAATCAAGAAAAACAAATGGAAAATATAACTTAATTATATACCATCATTCCTGATTATTAAGTTGTGTGGTTTATCATTCAGGATCTCAGAGCAGAGAAAGATCATTGGGTTGCCATCATTAGCAAAGCCTTTGTGGAAAATATGGACCTTGAAGGATAGAATAGGAAACAGTGAAAGGAGAAGACTTGGGGAGGGAGGGCAGAGAGAAGAAGTGGCTAAAAAAAAAAGGAAAGAAAAGAAAAGAAAAGAAATGAGAGGAAAGCTAAGAAATAATTAAGCCAAGTAAGAAATAAGGTTGGATGGACAGGACTGGGTCAGGCTCCAGAAGCCCATGGAAAGCTGGCAAAGAGTTTATAGCTCAGACTTAGAAGATGAAAGGGAGCCATTGCAGGTTCTTGTTCATCAGAGGAATGTGATTAGATGTAATGTGTTACAGTATATCCTCACACAAGAGCACTGGGATATACTCCATACATTTCAAAGTGTTTTGTTTTCTCTTTTCCATTGAACATTTTAGAGAAAAGAAGCAAATATCTAAGCCAAAAAGGGTGTTTTCATCTTTGTAATGGGCCTATAATAGTACTGATGAGTAGACTTTGTCAGTTCTGTCTGGAAAAACATGAGTTTTTCAGACAATACTGAAAGTACCACATATTTTCCAGTGAATTACTCCTCAAAGGTATGAGTCATTCATTCATTTATAGTCTTTTCTGAAAATGCCATGTTGCTTAATTGAAATGGCACTACAATGGCACTCTGACACAACATTCAATCCAGCTACAGACCAAAAAAGGATTTCAAACAAAGTGCCATTCTCTGGGACCAGTGGCCTTTGGGAAAAATCTTGTAGAACAGCCATTTAAAGATTTTTTTTCCAATTTAGCAAAAAAGCAACAATCCACATTTAAGACCAACCACATTTAAAACTGGATTTCCTAAAGATGAAGTTGTTTGGGAAGAAAAGACTGATCAAAGATGAAAAATAGATAAGGCACAATGGAGAGGAACCACATAAGACCCATCATGATTAACAGTCACGCTGATGTCTGCATTGGAAACAGTCAAATCAGAAATGGAATTTTGCACAATATCAACCAAAGGCTCCACATTTTCAAGAAGAGTGGTGATGTCCATCATGTACCTTGTCTCACTAGCTTACCTCAAAGCCTTCTAGTCAGATCAGGGAGGGCTAGTACTGGAGCTAAAGGGCAAAGTTTGTGGGGATAAATAACAAGCTGATTTTGTTTCAAAAATTTTCTCGATCTCTATGGCAAAGTCCCCTCTACAACTTGGATCAGTGAAGACAACATCCTTAGGAAGAGCTAAAATCACTGAGATAAAGCTGGGAAAGGTTGTAGTTTTGGAGTCAAGTGACCTGCATTCAGATGTTGTCTCCACACTTACATCTAGGTGATTTCACATCAGTAATAATCTTTAGGAGCTTTGATTTCATAATCTGTAAAGTGAGAGGGTTGGACTAGAGAATGTCTGACATCCCTTAAAATCTGGCCTCAGACATTTAATAGAATATCACCCTGGGCAAATTATTTAATTTATTTGCCTCAGTTTCCTTAAATGAAAATGGGGATAAAGTATCTTAGTCACAGGTTTGTTTGAAAAATCAAATGAGAGAATATTTGTAAGGCCCTGAGCATAGCAAGCACTATACTAACACTTATTCCTCTTTATTTCTCCTTCCTGTTCTCTTCTTTCTAGAAAACTATGATCCTATATAGTGTTTGACAGAATGGCACTGCCCAGTTTGAAAATATGTCCATCTCACGTGGCCCTGTTCAACAATTAGATGAACCAAATCAGCTCCAATAGAGCAGTAATAAACTGAACCAGTTACACCCAGCGAAAGAACTCTGGGAGATGACTATGAACCACTACATAGAATTCCCAATCCCTCTATTTTTGTCCGCCTGCATTTTTGATTTCCTTCACAGGCTAATTGTACACTGTTTCAAAGTTAAATTCCTTTTGTACAACAAAATAACTGTTTGGACATCTACACATATATTGTATTTAACTTATACTTTAACATATTTAACATGTATTGGTCTACCTGACATCTGGGGGAGGGGGTGGGGGGAAGGAGGGGAAAAATTGAAACAAAAGGTTTTGCAACTGTCAATGCAATTACCCATGCATATATCTTGTAAATAAAAAGCTATAATATAAAAAAGAAAATATGTCCATCACATTAAACCATCTCTTTCTCAAAAAAATTTTTTTTAATCTTAGGATCCTTTTATAGCATTAAAATTACTTATGAACCCTCAAAGAGCTTTTCACCATGTGAACTATATCTATTGATATTTACTGTATTAGAAATGAAAATGTCAATATTATTAGTACAATTGACCTAGTGGACTACTCCAAAGGACCTCAGGAACCTCTTAAGTGTCTCCAGACCCTCTAGATATCGTGAATACTATTCCATACTACTCCTGAGGTAGAGGAGCAGGGATCAGAGATTGGGTGGGATGACCTCTATGGTTCATTTACTTGATATCACAACGAGAAGGAGGGCATGAGTCTTCGTGTCCTCATTTAAGTTGAACCATCAGTAGTAAAAGTCATAACACTTTATATTTTTTTTAATGTTCTCAAAAATTCCCAGAATTTAAAACAGCTCAATTTTCTTCTCCGATGAATGTTGCATAAGAATGTTAATCTGGTTTCACCCAGATTAATATTTTCCTACTCAGAAGTAGCCTGGTCTAGGAAATTATAAAAAGTTCTGGACCTGGAAGCTAGAAAAAATGTGGGACTGAATCTTTTTTCCCTGAAATTCTTAATAGTTATATGAGGATATATAACTAATTTTTCTGCATACAGCCCCGGGTTTTCTCATCTGCAAAATGGAGACAATAATATTTTTCACACTCCTAAGACAGTTGAGTGTTGTGATCTAAAATGAGATCAGAATCAGGGTGTCCTAAAAGTCTTAGTGCAGAAAGCTCCGCTGATACTTTTGGCATGCCTTATATTTTAGGCAAACTATTTTTTAAACTTTAAAGCACAATATAAATGTCAGTTGATATGATGATTATTATCTGTCCAGACTTCATCTTTCCTCCATTTGGAGGCAGGTCAGTTTTCACTTATTCCTTGAATGAACAATATCCATTGGTAATTGTAGGCAAGTACTCATGCCCTTCCCCTTGTTGAAATAACCATTTATTTCTGCTACCCATCCTTCAAGGTTAAGAGCACCTCAATGTCACTGTTTCCAAGAATCCTTGCCTGATTATTTTGTCCTGCACCATTTTTCCTTTTATTGAATCCCTACAAAAGTCCCTGATTGCATCATTATTGTGAATGAGCATTCTTTAGTAAAGAGTATGATTCATGAGTCTGGGAAGTCCATGGAAGTAGAGCCTCACCAGTTCTCTATATGGCACTTACTCTGTGCCTATCCCTGTTCATACATGTCAAATTCTAGATTTTTAGAAACAGCCTTAGCAGGGATATTAGTGGGTTGCCCCACCTCTCCTCTGCAACTTGAAACATTTTTATTCACTCTCTTAAGAGCCCTTTCTATTCCAAATTCTGTGATTCTCTGAACTAATTGTGGGGAGTGTAGTTTTCTGAACTATCTCAGAGTATGGAGCAATGGAAAGCATTTTAGATTTGGATTCTGAGTATTTTGATTAGAATCCCAGTCCTGCCACTTAACTACATGTTTGACCATGAGGAAGTTGCCTTCATTTTGCTTATCTCTAAGATAATGTTCTTTTTTTCTTCTTTTAACAAGATAGCCTCAAAGATCCATTTCAATTCTACATTTATGAGCCTTTGATTTAATTCACACAATGAATTAATATCAGGATAGTGGCTAGGATCTATACCTAATAATTAATAATATATCTAATGAATCCTTCTCCTCCCCCACTCTCAAAAAGAGAGGAGAGCCATTTTATTTTGTTTTGTTTTGTTTTGTTTTTTGTAAAAAACAAACAAAAAAAATTGGTTTTGAGATCCAACTGTCAATCCATGTTAACTCTCTTTTACATTTTAATCTCCTAGTTTTTATAGGCATCTACTGTGTTCTAAGCAGTATCCTAGATTAAAGAGATATTAAGACAAAATTGAAACAGTCCCAAGCCTCAAGAACCAACATTTTATCAGGAGAGATGATATATGTATAGATAGCATATTGAAAATATGTATACACATATCCCAAAAAGATCATAAAAAAGGGAAAAGATCCATGTGCAATGTATATAGCAGCCCTTTTTGTATTAGCAAGGAACTGGAATTGAGTGGATGCTCATCAATTGTGAAATGGCTGGATAAGTTAAGGTATGTGAATGTAATGGAATATTACTGCTTTATAAGAAATGATGAGCAGACTGATTTCAGAAAAGCCTGGAAAGACTTACATGAACTGATTATGAGTGAAGTGAATAGAGCCAAGAGAACATTGTACTTAGTAACAACAAGATTACGTGATGCCATGATCATTATGGAAATATGTATAGAAGAACTGCTGCACATGTTTAACATATTGGATTTCTTGCCTTCTAGGGTACGGGGTGGGAGGAAGGGAAGAAAAAGGAAAAAAAATCTGGAACACAAGGTTTTGCAAAGATGAATACTGAAAATTATTTATGCATGTTTTGAAAATAAACAGCTTTAATCAAAATGATAAATAAAATAAAAAAGATTACATGGACTTGGATCTTTTCAACAATGTGATAATTCTAGACAATTCCAATAGATTTGGGATGGAAAATGCTATCCATAATCAGAAAGAAGACTGAATGTGAATTGAAGCATAGTATTTTCATTTTTTTGTTTGTTTGTTTGTTTTCTTTCTCATTTTTTCCCTTTTGGTCTGATTTTTCTTTCACTATACAACAAATATGGAAATGTTTTTTAAAATTGTACATATTTAATCTATATCAGATTACTTGCTGTCATGGGAAATGGGAAGGTAAGAGAGAGAAGGAGAAAAAAATGGAATTTACGAAAATGAATGTTAAAAACTGGAAAAATAAAATGCTATTTTAAAAAAATTTTAAGCATACAATATATACAATGTAAATATGGGAGGGGAAGATACTAGCAGCTGGAGAATCAGGAGAGGCTTCACATAGACAATGTCAGTCACTCAGGCAATTTTGAAAGAAACAAAGGGTTGATTCTAAAAGCCTGAGGTGAGGCAGTGGGAAGTCATCCTAGCCATCAGGAATGAGGAGAGAAAAATGCTATGAAGAGAGATTTATACCATCTTGCCTACCACTCCCTCCCTTATAGAATCCATCCCGTTCTCGTTCTATTCTGAGACTCTCCCAGCCGGTCCCTGCTGAGCAAGGCTTGTTGTTTTCCATTGTTAGGCACTGTCTGATTTACTCCTTCCAATGTTCCAGAGGCCCCTTCTGTTTCCGCCTTCAGGTATGTGATGTTCCTGCTCCCCAATTCAAAGCAAGGAGAAGGGGGAGGAAAAATACATATGGATATCCCACTATTTGTATTTATCATCTTCCACCCCAACTCCTGAATATTCTCATCTTAAAGTTTAGTCATCTGTTTTTGTACATGATCCTGGCTTAAAACATAGAATATGTCACTGTCATTCCAGTTTCTTTCTTTCTTTCTTTTATTTTTTTTAGAATGGACATTTGAATTAATCAGTGCAGAAGAACTCCCAAGGAGGAAGCTCCTTCCACCAAAGCACACTAGCATCTGTTATGGAACTCACAGCCTTAGAAAATTGCCATGAGACACTGAAAGGTTAAGTGATTTGCCTAGTCACACAGGCAGTATTTATCAGAAGGCGAATTTGAATTTAAGTTTTCTGGATTCCAAAGCTAGCACTATCAATTATACTGTAACTGCTTAAAAACAATTACTATTCTTTTTTTTATAAATAATAAGACTGATACTCATACATATGGTGCATCATAATTTATATGTTTCTTTTTGTATATAATCTCATTTAGTCTTCATTAAAATAAAGTTCTTTGTATTAACATCTTCTTTAAAAAGCTCTCATTTAATCCCTATGGCTATCCTATAAGGTAAGTGGTAGCAAAATTATTAACTTCTCTGAATTTTAATATACCCATTTTGTAGAAGTGGAAACTGAGTGATTTGTCTAGGATCATCCATGCTATTGTCATAAGAAAGATCTAATTTCAAGCTTATTATCTGCTACAGTGTGCAATGCTTTTCATACTCTAAAATATTTTATAACAGTTGTAATATGAGAACATATTAATAATTGATTACATAAGATTTTCATATGGTCATAGTATCTTAGAATCATAGATGTACACCTGGAAGGAATACAGAAAAAATGCTGAAAAATATCTACTGTCTAGATTTCAAAATGCATATGAATGGGTACCCTATAGAGCTTTTCCTAAAATATCTGTATCTGAGACAGAAAACATTGTGAGTTGGGACCATTGAGGAAAAGGAGGAATAGAGTGGGCTATAGTGCTTTTGAGAAATTTTTTAAGTCCTTAGAATCAAGGCAAGGCCCATCTTTACAATACAATCATTTTATTAGTGTTATATGTCCTAGAATATCTAGAATACCACTGCCTCTGAAGAACTCAAGATGATCATGACACAGAGTCCTGGAGAGGAATATGATAAGTATACAAAAATGCTGAACACATAATCAGTAAGGAACTTTGAAGACAAGGAGCAAAGTTGTTGAGAAAGAATTGTATGTTAAGAAGAGGTTGGTTGATCATGTGGCAAGAGTAATGGATGACAGGTGGATGCTTGGTGATCACATCATCAAGGTTCACTGAACACTGAATTTACATGGATTCAATTAACATCTCTATGAGGATGATTCCCTGATCTATCCTATAGTTCTTTCCTTAGTTTCAATTTTATATTGTCAACTTAATATCCTGTAGATATCCCAAATTCAATACACTCAGAACCCATAATTTTTCCTTAAATTTACCCCTCTTGCAAACAAATACTTTAAATATAGAGGGAACCACCACCATCCTGGCCACCTAGGTTTGAAACATTCACATTATCTTAGCTAAACAAAACAATAACAACTTATGAAGTAATTCTTTCTTTATTCAATAAGAATTGAAGCTTCAGCTTAAGAACCTGAAAAAGGATACTATAGAAAAGTGGGAGGTCGAACGCTTTTTCATGGTGGAGAGCACCTGAGAATCTAAAAGCACTGTAAACTTTGGTTTGTAGCTACAGATAAAACTAGTGGAGAGAAGAAGCTCAGAAATTTGGAAGAGAAACCTTACCTATTTTTCTATTTTGCCTGAGGCTTGCCCTGTTTTTGTTTTACTATGCACACAAAGGGAAGCTGTGTTCAGAGAGTGGTCAATGTCTAACAGCTTCAGGAGGCAACTGCTTAGAGCCACTACTACCCCTATTCTTTTTACTGCCAGAGAACCTTTTCAGGGCTGTTTATCCACCTTTAGTGTCTACCTGTCATCCAACTTTCACTAAGGCTCCAAGAAGCCGAGATCATACCCTGTTAAAACATCTTAGCAGATGAGCTAAAGAAAGACTGAGGGCAATCCCACAGGCCTCAAACTGGTCAGTTAATGAGGAGGATATCACCCCCAAGTGAGTGAAGACATCCCATAGCAGAGTAGCTAGATGAGAACGTGTTGAATGGCCGTGAAAAAGTGGTGAACATGGGCACTGTGGAGCCTTTGGGGCTTGCAGACATCAAAGACACTAAGGTTGTCCTCTGTATCCCTCATCTTGACTTATGTCTTACCATTGTACTTCATTGTCTGCAGAAGAGAGAATGAGGCTAGTGATTGTGCAACTCTGTATCCATCCTGCTCGAAGCATGCTTTACCTCCCACCTAGACCATTGCAATTAACTCAAATCCAATTAACAAACAAGTCAAACCCACCCCATGATGTCATCTGTCTTTTAGAAAATGAAGAACAAACAATATCATCTCACTGATACATGCACAATCTGTTTTAAACTCTTACTATTTCTACTTTCACATACTCTTTTGGATAGTATGTATCCCGTCCTCTTCATTCATCACTACCACCTTGGAGCAGACCCTTGTTCGTGCCAGAACTGCTGCACTAGGATCTTGCTTGGTATTCCTGCCTTTCTTATCCATCTCATCCATCCTCTGTACAGCTTCCAAATGGATTTCCCTGCACTTTATCTTACCATGAAATCTACTAAATGCTGTGGCTTCCTATTATCTTCACAATCAAATATAAAATCTCCTTTCCTGCTCTTTCCTACACAGGATTCTCTATCTTCTACTCTACTTTTTCATCTCTCATTCTCTCATTCAGAGCTATTTAGCTTTCACACTAGTTAGAGCACTAAGTTTAGAGTTAGGAAAACCTAAGTTAAAATTCAGTCTCAGATACTTACTAGCTGTGTGACTCTGGACAAGTCACTTCATCCCTCTCTGCCTCAGTTTCCTCCACTGAAAAATGGGAATAGCAATAGGATCTATCTTACAGAGTTTTTAAGTGACTCAAAAGAGACATTTGTAAAGTGCTTATATCATAAAAAGACATCAATAAATACAAATTGCCTATCCTTTATTTCATCTTCCCATTCCTGAAATGATCTTCCTCACCTCTACCTCCTTGCTTCTCTGGCTCGGTTCATATCATACCTTCTTCAGAAGGCTTTTCCAGTCACCCTCTCCCTGATGTGCCTGTTGCTAGTACAGCCTTCCCTCTGAAATTATCTCACTTTTATGTTATGCATTTATATATATACACACATATATATATATATATATATATATATATATATATATATGATACATACATGTGTATAGACATATACACACATACATATCTACACATTATACTATATGTAATTATACATATGAAATGTGTTTATATGTATGCACACATGTGTGCACATATATCTATAAATAGATCTTGTATGTACACATTTTTGTAAGTATCTTCCGTCTTTAGACTGACTAACAACCTGAGTTCACTGGCATATACTATGTATAAGGCATTATATTATGCATCAAGGATGTATGGAAAGACAAAAACTAAATAAGCTTAAAAAAAAGAGTGCTTCCTTTCAAGGCACCCATAAGGTAATAGGGGAAACAACATGCAAACAAATAGATTCAAACAAGACAAGAAGGGAGGGAGAGAGGAAGGGAAGGAAGGAAGGAAGAAAAAAGGAGGGAAGAAGGGAAGGAGGGAAAAAAAGGAGAGAGAGAAGGAGGGAGGAAAACATTTGTTGGCTTTCCAGAGTATGTTGGATAGAATCCCTTGTAAAGAACTTTGGGGAAAGCATAGAAGAAAGTAAGTTGGACTAGCAGATATGAAGGAATTATTTCATCAAAGAAGGAAACTCCTTAAGTAATGAAAACACAAGCCTATTTAAATACTTGAAGGGATCTCAAAAATCATTAGTCTAATGTTGTCTTTCCGCAGAAAAGAAAGTGAGACCCAGAGAGATTAGATGGATTGCCCAAATAACACATTCAAGAAATTGACCTTCTGTTTTTGAACCCAGGTCTACTGATTTTGTATAAACTCTGCTTATGTCTATACATGTTTCCATTTGCTGAACTTTAAGGTACTTGTGGACAGGGACCATTTCCCCTTTGTCTTTGTTTCTCTAGCTTTAGCACAATGTCTGGGACAATGCTGGCATTTATTAGATACTTATAATTTGATTTATTGAGGACAAATATCTTTAGTCCCTTATCCTTAACATGCCTTTCTTCCCTATAAAACTTAAGAATTATAAAGGGAAAAGGGCAGCACAAAATGATGACTAAGAATCAGAAATTAAAGGGATGCCCATTAAATGGGGAATGGTTAAACAAGCTAAGGTATAGATCTTAATGGAATAGTATTTTGCTACAAGAAATGACAAGCAGGATGACTTAGAAAAACCTGTGAAGACTTACATGAATTGTTGCAAAGTGAAATGAACAGAATCAAAAGATTGATATACACAGTAATAACAATATTGTTCAATAAAGAACTGTGTGAAAGACTAATTTTGAAGCATAGTATATACCTCCAGAGAAAGAACTGATATTGCTTAAATACAAGACTTTTTATTCAAGTCTTCTTATACAAAATGAATAATATGGAAATGTTTCATATAATTGCACATATATAACATATCAGATAGCTCACCATCTTAGGGAGTGGGGAGGGAAAAGAAAAAAGAGATTTGGAATCCAAAAGTTTAAATAAAATTTTTTTAAAGCAATGGAGATCTCATCAGCAGGGTATCTGATGAAAACTAAATGGTTAGACAGATTTACAAGTGATTTTTTTCTACTTAGGAGCAAAAAAATTCCTATAGACAAAAACAACTATGCTAAATCAGTGTGATATTAGGAGGCAAAACCACTGCTGCTGGTGAAAATGATATGAGACACAATGCAAGTGTATTTAAGATAGTTTTGTTTGTTTGTTTGTTTGTTTGTTTTTTGTGATTCCAAGATTACAGAATACTGGAGGAAGGGATCTTTCAAAAGGAATTGGATGGATAGCTTATCTCATATTTGCTGAAATAAATTACTTTTGCACCAAAAAATATTCCACAAACTGGAATTTCAATTCTGTTTTTAATCAAGATGTGTTTGTTGCATGTATGCATGTGTACGTGTTTGTATATTTTCTACAGGGTGGTACTGGAAAAGAGTTGAGTGGAAAACAAATAGGCTGAGGACTGGACAGCCATAACAAACTCCACAGCCCTCAGGAGAAGGTAATTAGAGCAAGAGAGTATATTGGATTAGAAATAGTCATTTCTAACAAATGTTCTATGCACAATATTCATTTTCAGCCAGGCCTCCTCTTGGTATCTGCTGGACCATATGTGGAATTATTTCCATTTCCTTCTTCAAGTTATCCAGAATCTAAGTGATGAGGGTCTTTAGAAAGGGGCATGATTCCCACAGCAGCAAACCAGGCTCCAAACCACCTGCTCCAAATACCCTGCCTAGCCTATGGTACAGAGCCATGACCTCAAAAGGCTAGTGTCTCCCTGGGTGAATCTATTACATGCATTAAAATAATTTACGCTCAGTCCTATAAAGTGCTTAACTCGTCATGGCATCATCTATTCTAAAAGCATTCCTCTGCATCATGAATTATTTTTGAAGTATTTATGTGGACCTCACAGAAAATCACCCCAGTCAGCAAACTGGGAAATGAAAAGTCATTAAGAGAAGGTGATGACCTCAAGGTCATGGACACAAATCTGATTTGGGTTAGGAGGGCTGAAGAACAAGGCTGGTGGAAGGTGGGATGGCTGCTGTGAGGAGAGGTGGGAGGGTCTGGCTTTGGCCTGTCCTCACTAAGCTGCCCTTTTCTATCACTCATCAATCTTCTTGGGAGGAGGAGGATCCCATCCAGAAGCCCAGGTTGCTTGGATCTTCCTAAGATCTTTGGGCTACCCATTCTAGGGAAATGCCAGGGTCCAGAGGCATTAACTGGCACTTTTCATGAGTTTCCTCAAATACAAATATCTAGTTATTGATTAAAGAATTAACACACATTTTCTAAGAAGTCTGAAATTTGGATCAAGTTGTATCACTCTATTTCTATTGCATGGCTGCCTTTTCAGAATTTAAGCAGATTAGTCAAGTTAACTTGAAATTCTGTTTGATCTCTTTATGGGCTTTACCTTCATAAATTCTTGGCCTCTTGATTTGATACCTATGGCCCTAAAGTTTAGTGTGTTTGATTCTAAATAGCATTTCCCTTTGTTTTAATTACTGGGACTTTTTTTTTTTAAGGGGATAGAAGGAGAAGGAAATTTTTTGTCAGTAATCTGTTTTCTTTCCTGGACTTGCAAAGTTTTCTCAAAATCAAGTTTTCACCCTACCTCCTGAAAGAAGTCTTCTATGATTACTCTATCCTACCCTTATCTCTTCCTTCTCTGAACCCCTAGGCAGTCCCAATAATCTCCAGCTTATACTATCTCCAATTGCTTTGGCATATAATTCACACAATGAATGACAGGGATCAGATTTACTGACAAATTGGAGTATTAAGTGGAATCTAATGAGATTAAATTTAAGAGGAGTAAATATAGGCTTTACCTGGAATATATATATACATATTTGTAAAGTGAGGTATGGTTACATAATAAATTGTATGAAAATCAGGTGGAAGGGTTAGTGAAGCATAGACTCAATATGAAACAATATAATATAGAACTGGGGTTCTTAGAGTATATTAAGAAAGAACTAACTTTTAGGAATAGAAAGATGACAGTGTTATGTACTGATCATTTTAGAGTGTTGTGGTCAGCTCTGGGACCCAGAATTTGAGAAATATACAAAAAAAAAAAAAATTGGAAATGAGTAACACTGATGGAAATATTTAGCCTGGAGACAAAACAAAGAAAATTATCTTTGTCTTCTAATATC
Source organism: Sminthopsis crassicaudata (assembly GCF_048593235.1). Taxonomy (NCBI): domain Eukaryota; kingdom Metazoa; phylum Chordata; class Mammalia; order Dasyuromorphia; family Dasyuridae; genus Sminthopsis; species Sminthopsis crassicaudata. Next base: position 477,470,269 of record NC_133618.1, read on the forward strand.
TGAAGGGTTATGATGGGTGGAGGAAAGAAGCATTTAGTACTAGATTATCTCATTTTGATGTAGTAGAACTGTGTCCCCCTGATATTTTGGGAGGGTGGGCCTAGGTTGGAAAAACCCTATATTTCAATCCCTTCTATCTCTGGGAAAATTACCTGGTTCCAATGGGAAACTCCCACCTCCAAAAGATCTGGGAATCACTTTGATCAGGGAAACAATCACCACCTCTATTGATTTGGAAATTAGCCCCTAATTGCTCCCTAGCCCTAAACCAGAAGACTAAACAAAAAAAGCAAGACTCTGAACCCCAAATTTCGCTATCTTCCTGATCTGGAAACAGCCCACTGAGGGAAAGAGTTTCTCAGTGAAGTAAATCCATTTTTGCCAAAAGCCTCATTTACAGACTGGGATTGCGAATTCTTTAGCAAAACCTGTGACACCAGCCTGGGGACGCCTATTGCTGCTGCTACGGTATCCTCAGCCCTCATCAACTTGATTCCCACAAAACCCTGAGAAGTAGGTGCTATTATTTCCATTTTACAATTGAGGAAACTGAGGCAAATATAAAGTAAGTGCTGTGATTCTTTTGATGGCTTAAAACCAAACTCAGTAGCAAAAAATTGTTCCTCATCTTATATCCCCCCACAGTACCTAACGTAGCGACAGGCAAGAGGAAGGTGTTCAGCAAATCTTTCTTGACAAATTGACCAAGTTGGACAAATCACATCCTCTCTGGGCCCCAATTTCTGCATGAATATTAACACATTGAATAACAGTAGCTGAGAGGAATGAACAGGATGACCTGTAAGGTCCCTTTTGATTTGAAATCTATAACTTTATCAATCAATCAATAAGAATTTATGGAGTGCCTACTATGTATCAGGTGTACTGAGAAGCAGTGGGGATGCAAAGATAAAGCAAAAATAGTCCTTGTCTCCAAGAAACTTACATTCTACTCAGGAGAGAGCAAAAATGTAAGTTAGGACATATAGAGATAGATTAGATGGAAACTAATATCAGAGGAGTAGCTAGGTGGCACAGCAGATAACATGCAGGTCCAGGAATCAGGAAGACTCATTGTTCTGAGTTCAAATCCAGCCTCAGATACTTTCTAGGTCTCTGAATCAGGTAATTCCATCATTTAACTGTCTTTGCCTCAGTTATCCTTATCCAGTAAAATGAGCTGGAGAAGGAAATGTCAAACCACTCCAGTATCTTTGCCAAGAAAACTCTAATATGGGGGTCACAAAGTGTCAGCTGTGACTGACTGAAAAACAACTCAACAATGTTAGCAAACCTTGGTGCTGAAGACACTAGCAGCTGGGGAAACCAGAGGAGACTTTCTTCAGGATTCTTGAGAGGAAGGATTCTTAAAGGAAGCCAGGGATATGAAACTGTTTTCCATGATTGCAGATATATAACCTATATCAGATTGCTCACTGTCTCAGGGAGTAGGGAGGGGAGAAAAGAAAGAAGAAAATTTGGAACTCAACTTTTTTAAATGTTAAAAAATTATGATGAAAATTAAAAAAAAAAAGTTTTTAAAGGAAGCCATGGGGCAGCTAGGTAGTGCAGTGGACAGAGCACCAGCCTGGAAGTCAGTAGTACCCCAGTTCAAATTTGACCTCAGACACTTAAGACTTCCCAGCTGTGTGACCCTGAGCAAGTCACTTAATCCCAATTCCAAAAAAGGAAGCCAGAGGTTCTGAGTCTGAGGTTAGAAAGGAAAGTATTCCCATGTACTTATCAAATGGATACAGTAATAATAATTGCTGACACATAGAATTCTTATCAGTCTGCAAAGTAAACTTCCTCTTTTTTTTTCTTTACAACTTTGCGATGCAGATGCTACAAATATTATTAGCTCCATTTTATAGATGAGAAAACTGAGGCTTAGTAACTTGCCCAAAATTATATATCTAGTTGTGTCAGAGGCAGGATTCTAATTCAATTCTTTCAGCATTTTAAAAAAAAATTTTTTTACTGCACCACATGGAAGAGGCAAATGTGATTTGGACTCATATCTTAAATATAATTAACACTTTGTGGGTTGATTGTAGGAGAATGAAGAGAGCAAATTACTTTCTCTTTCTCCCTTCTGTTGTGAAAGAAGACTACTATGGTTTAATTTCCCAACGTTGTTTTCTTCTGGAATTGATGCATATTTCCATTGCTTGGATTATTGGTATTTAACCCTGCAATGATTCAAAGATAGGTCATCTGTCCTCATTCACATTTATGGAGTTTGTGGCTCATTCCAAGGTGGGGAGACTCCACAGAGGAAACTCTAAAGCTACCATAATTCATGAATTTTTTTTTTTTTTTTTTGGCTTTTTCTAGTGAAAACAAATGCAAGATGAGTGGAAGATTTTAGCCTGAAAGGCATTTTTCCTGGTGTGGCTAATTCTGACACTTTTTTCTATTATCCCTCATCTCACCCACCAAGGAGTGAACTTTCTCAGAGGACAAAACAAATAGTGCATTTCCCCAGGAATAATAAATAACGCCTAAAAATCAGTGTTAAGTAGCAAAACAAAGGACAGCAACAGGATAACCTGAACAGGAGGCAAAGATCTCTCAGCAAGGCAGGCCTCCTTTAGAGGAGCCTTTCACTCCCTCTTGAAAATCCATTAGTTTTGGATGCACATAATTATATCGATGCCTGTAGCGTACCTCTTGTCTTTATGCCCCTTTATTTAAGAAAAAGATGCATTTTTAACAAAAGAACCAAGAGAATTCTTTGGAATCCAAACAGAAGAAAGAGAAATTTTTTTTTTAATTTTATTTTATTTGTTTTTTCTCTTTGTCAGGTTTCCTATGCATAAGCCTGTCTCTTTTTTTATCCCTCTCCCTCCTTATACCATTTCACACAGGAATCAAAGCAGAGGGAAATCTCCTTCTGGGGGACTTTATGGGGACAATGAAGTCACCAAAGACTATGTTATTTGTCATCATCACCACTTTGAGGAGAATTAGTAGATGGAGCCATACCTTTGAAATCTTCCTCTCATTTTTTAAAAACCTTTCATCTTCTGTGTTCTTTCTTTCTGATGTATATATATGTATGTATTACATATGCACACATTGTATGTACACTTGTGTGTATATAGTCATATATGTGCATATGCAAACATGTGTGAGTGAATTGTGAGTGTGAGTGTTCATGCATGTATTCATGTTTACACATGATCACTGTGAATGGATTTTTTATTTTTTCAAATACATGAAAAGACAGTTTTCAACATCTATCTTTGCAAAACCTTGTGATCCAAATTCTCCTTCCTCCCTTCCTCACCCCCTCCCTTAGACAGGAAGCAATCTGATATAGCTTAAATGTGCATTTATAAATAGAATTGAATTTATCATTAGCCTGTAGTTACCTAGACATGTAATATCAAAATCATGTTTCTTATCTAGCCCTGATAGACTAGAAATTTCATGAAAGCAGGCACAGTACCTATATTAATAACTTCCATCTTTTTCCCAGGCCCAAACTCAGTTCTCTACATTGGAAGGTGTCGCTTAATTGGTTGGCAAATGAATGAACAAACTGTAGATTTTTTCCCCTTGATTTCCTAGTATAAAGGTTTAAGGATATATAGATTCTCAAAGCATATTTGTCCCTCTTATTTTGTTTTCAAAGATATCTTAAGGAAAAAGTTGTCCTCTTGTGAAAATAATTAATAAAGAAATATGAAGAAATGTGCCCTGATAGAGTTTTGTTGATGTGGAATAGAGCTTAACATTAGAGGTTCAGGCGAAAGAACAGGGTCAGGAAGCATTTTAAGAAAATACTAATTTAAAAGCACACATGTAGTCTCTCATGTATATATATATGTGTGTATATAATGTTTTTGTCTGGTATCTGTATATGTCTGTATCTGTATATATATATATACTATGTATGTGTGCATATATGTATATATATGCACACATACATAGTTTTTTTAAAAAAACTCAAAAATTGGTGCCTTTTCCATCCCTTGGAAAATAAATTACATCCTTGTGACATAGTTTTTGATTTCTTTCACATCTTCTCTTTATAGAGTAATAGAAATTCAATTCATAAACTGAGAAAAAACACATACAGACACCCCCCCCCAATAAAAAGATGAACTAGCCAAAATGGTCCCCTTGAGTATACTTGCTTGGTTGGCATCTTTGGACAGTCTGATATCGTATTTTAAACTTCAGCTGGATTTATTCTTTCTTCTGAGGCTGGTTTCAGTGTGAGATAGAAATCTGGAAAGGAGATCCCCTTCTCTCCCCACCCCCCAGAACTTTTTTGCTTTGGCCACATTTGCCTTTGGAAATTTTCTCTGCACACATCGGGGACATTCCACGCCACCAAGTAAACCAATTGATCTGGGCATTTTCCCTTGCCTTTCCATGGGCAACTTGCAGAGCTGGGATGCATAAATAATCACGTGTTATATAAATAGCTTCGGGTGAGAGGCTGTAAAATACAGAAGATATATTTGCACTTTTATGTACGGGGAATATTTTCTAAAATGATTGCTTTATTTGGTGTGTATTTTTCTTATATGTGGAATGGGGCGCCTACATGCGCAACATTTTCCAAAGTTTTCCCCCGCCCCCTCCCCCTTCTTCAGGTCAGACTAGCATTATAGTTAGCAAATTGATAAGGTTCCACGGGTAAGCTTTATTACTTCTGACACAAGCCTATGACACTTTATAAAAAGAAGTAATCCAGAACAATCTCTAGGTAATTAACACCTAGATAAACAAACATAAATTTCTATATTGCATTTATTTGGACTACCACTCAAATATGCGTGAACCATGCTTTTTTAATTAAAAGATAAATCTATGTGACACTTAGCCTCAAACTTAATTATTCAGCATAGTATAATAAAAAATAGGGCCCATTAAATGTGTCTTGCACTGTATTTCTGTATTAACAGCAAAACAGTTCAGTCTGGGATCATTTAAATTTTCTCATTCCTCTTTTCCTATGATTTCCCTGTTCACCAAAGTCCTTTCTCCGTTCGTTCTCTCTCTCTCTCTCTCTCTCTCTCTCTCTCTCTCTCTCTCTCTCTCTCTCTCTCTCTCTCTCTCTCTCTCTCTCTCTCTCTCTCATTGTCTCTTTTTCTTCCCTCTCTTTTTCTCTTCCCTCTTCTTTTAAAACCAACAGGTGAAGAGATAGAGAACTTTAGCCAATAATCCCTTAGAATGTTCAGCTGTGCTACATTTAATATTGCATGACACTACACTGCCCCATATTTTTTTTTCTTCCTCTCTTGGCAGCCTTCTCCACAGAAACATCCCTCCCCTTTGGTGGAACAGGACCAGACTGAGTATCCTGAAATGAAAAGCATACCACTGAACAATAATTTCCCTGAGATCTTACAATACAGCAGGTAAGTTGTTGTTGTTGTTTTTTTTTTTTTAATAATATACTATTATGATACAGATGTTAAACAGAGAGGGGAAATACTCAAATCCCAAATTACAAGAGACAGCGAGATTATAGTCCTTATAAAAGTTTCAACAAAAAACTATCAGAAGGCTGAGTATCAGCAGTTAGCCTCTTGTTTTAGGTACTCTCAGTTTGAATCTGAAGGCCTCAGAAAGATGATTAGGATCAGATTTGATCCCCAGGAAAGAACTTTCGCAGGAGTCAAAAGTATTGAATTCAATCCCATATATCCTCCTTCCTGAAGAAGATCACCATAATAGATGACCATGAGGCCTTGGACATATATTCAGGATATTCATGGGTCTATTTCTTTTGAGAAAGAGAAAAATATCAAGAGTTGGTAAATATTCCCAGATTTGAGCTTTTTGTGCCCATACCAGAGGATATTTTTTAAATGCTGACAGGTTACTTTGGACACTTTGATTGACTTTTCATTTCCCATGATTGTAAGAACAATAAAAACAGGGAAAATGTAGAAAATTGATGAAAAGTTGATTTGAGCTTTTCTGTGGGATTTTATTCACTCCTCAAATATTTATATACATGTGTGCATACCAACTGATTTAACTCAAGGTTTCCTTTCTGCCTTCCAGTACACCTTCTGGTAAGAGTGAGTACTGTCCAGGTGTCAGAAGAAAAAAATGAAGGAGAAAGGAAGAAAAAAAGGAAATGAAATACGGCAAAAGACAAGGAGACACTCTCCACATGGTTCAGTGGCAAGAATATATAGCTCTGGGTAGAATATCTACTGACTGATGCCGACTACCTGTATGACTAACCTGGTCAAATCACTTAACTGTGGATCAATTTCCTGATCTGAAAAACAAGGGCATTGAACTAGTTCGTCCTAGAGCCAAAAAATCTGAGTCAAAAGTCAGCATAAGATAATTACTAGCTGGGTGACTCAGGACATGTTGCCTGAGTTTCCTCAACTGTAAAATAGGAATAATAAAAATAGCATCTCCCTCCCGGAATTGTTGTGAAGATCAAATGAGATAACACTTGTGAAGTTGTTAGCCAATTCCTGGTACATTCTTATTTTTATTGTCATTCAGACATTTTGGTCATGTTTGATTTTTCATGACCCCATCTGGCGTTTTCTTGGTAAAGACGGTGGAGGGATTTGCTGTCTCCTTCTCCAGCCCATTGTACAGATGAGGATACTGAGGCAAACAGGATTTAGTGATTCCTTCCTCCCCAATCTAGGGCTGGATATCACATGACATCCATGTTGTATTTAATCAACTCCCAGATTGTCATGATTTGGTTTCTAAGGGTCCATGAAGCAGAGAAGGGACTTAGAAATGCTGCACAGATGGTCTCATCCAAAATGCTTTGGGGCAGCCTAATTAATGCTAGCTAGTCCATGAATCTTCCTCTCCTTGGCATAAGTATTATTCAAGATTATAAAATCATGGAGTTGAAATGTACAGGTAAAGAAACTGAACTTTAGCTAAGGTTGACTGATTTGTGCAAGGTGATACATGTGTACTAAATGCCCATCCTTCCTATTTCCTCCACTCCTCTCAGCCTCACTAACAGAGTGGCAAATGTGTTAAATATGGATTCACCTTAGATGGACCCCAGTGTTGTTGTTATTATTATTATTACTGCATTTTGGGTGTGGGGTGGAGGAGAGAATCAGCATTTATATGGAACCTTCTATATGCTCAGTACATCTACTATCTCAAACAAATCCACACCACTATCACCATCTATGAACCTATGGTCCTATGTTAATTCAAGAAATGGAATGGAATGAGAACAAATGGGAAGTCTGGTGTCTTTACTTCAATCTCACAAATGGTCATGATTCAATTTCCTTTTTAAGTCTCCCTTACCCTTCAATAAAAGTAATTGCTCAGCACCTTCCTCCCCACCTTCATCTCTATGCAAGAAGACTAAAAGTAGAATAGAGGGAAATATTTTGATTTCTTTTAAAATGGAAATGAATGGCTTTCTTTCTGGATACCTGGACAAAAGCCTGTGTGCACATCCCCAGAGAATTCTACTGTCACACACATATATACATACATATCAATAAGAATAATAACTATATGTATATATGGTATATATGTACATATATACTCTACAAAACCCATATTTTATACGAAGACATGACTTTATGAATCCCTACTTTACAAACTTCAAAATTCATGTGAGGGTAGTTTTCTCAGCAGACTCAGATGTTCTGGATATGTATGTAATTATCCCTATTGAAACTTAGTACCAATTCATGCTCAAACAAATCTTGCTTTTAATTTTTAAAAAATTTCTATAAGTTTTAATTTTAATTAATTCCAATAATATATGGGCTACAGATTTATGGGCAGCCAGGTGGCACAGCATATAGGATGGTTTGCTTGGAGTCAGGAAGAATGAGTTCAACTTTGGACTCAGATACTTAGCAGCTATGTGACTCTCTGGGGCTATTCCTCAAGAGTCTGTCCTGGAACTTCTCCTTCTGTATTCTTCCCTTTGGTAATTTTAATCAGCTCCCATTCTCTCTATTCATTCTCTATTGCTCAGCTAGGTGGTACAGTGGATAAAGTGTCAGGCCTGGAGTCAGAAAGTCTCCTCTTCCTGAGTTCAAATCCAGCTTCAGACAATTACAAATTGTATGAGCCCGGAAAAATCACTTAACTGTCTCCTTATCTAGGAAATGAGCTAGAGAAGGAGATGGTGTGGCAAACCTCTCCAGTGTTTTTGCCAGGAAAATCCCAAACCGGAATCATGAAGAGAGTTGGACTCGACTGAAATGACTGGACAACAAATGATTGTTTATACTGTATACAGTTGTGTAACATGTAAAATTGAGCTGGGAAATATCCCATCCCAGCACACATACCACAAGTATATATAACAATATATTCATCTAGTGCTGGATGGACAAACATCAACATTGAAGAAAATCTGACAAAGCTTCACAAGTAGATTAACAGTTCCTTTTTTTTTTTTAACAGTTCCTAATAAAGAGACACAAATAGGAAAAGGTTTTGTTTGCTATTTTTTTTTCTTCCAGAGGTAGAGGTTTTATTGCGTAAAACACTGGATAAGACTTTACTGCTTCAGAGACATTTTATTCTAACAGGAGAAAGAAAACAGTCATTGCTGAAAAAAAAAAAAAAAACCAACTTTTAATACTTTCTATACCAGAATAAAGTTCTGTCAACTGATGTATTATAATAATAAATAATGACCAAGAATAAACTTTAAATACAAAGTTTTCTACTTGTTACAAGCATAGCAACACAATCCTCTACTCTATTGATCTCAGATTTCCTCCAAGAGAGAAATTTTTTTTATTTTTCTTTGTGTAGGAATGTAGACAGTATTATGACCAGTACCACAGACTACAGAAGTTACAGAGAAAAACTTGACATGTTTAGATATGAGAAGCTGATGATATTCAGAAACTGACAATGCATCACTGCCGCTGTCACTTGTGTGTTTTACAAGTTACAAATGTTCTGGAAAAAAGGCCCATGTCAGAGGGGGAAGAAGGGACAGTAGCACTGGACCAAATGGAGTCAACACACACGTCACAAAGAAGGGGAGATGTTTCCCAATGTCACAAACAGAATTATTGCCTGTCGCATCTGAAACTGTTCAGAAGACACAAAGAATACCGAAGGATCTCCTTGGTACAGGAGATGGAATGTGGCTCTCTTTTTTTCTGATTTTTTTCTTTTTTTCCCCTTTTTTTGTTCTTTTTTTCCTTTATTTCTTTCTTTTTTTCTATTTTCTATTTTATTTTATTTTTTTTTTTTTTTTGCTAAGATACTGAAGGCGGGCGCAAACACACAGAAAGCAAGCGACTGACACAGTCACCAAACACGGTAGTGCAGTTAAAATTCTAAAGCTTACTACAGTCAGAAAGTTTTCAATAACATTTCAATCCCTTCTCTAGGATCATAGAAACAGTTGCATTAAGTTTATCAACTCGATTTAAGTAAGGCAGTGAGAACTATACTAGAAAAACAAGAAAGCAGCCTGCTCTATGCCAGATGGGTCCAAGTTGCACAGCGAACTCATTTAAACTGAAACTTCAGTTGGATGACACCCTTTCGACAGCATATGCAAACCGTATTCCTTATTAGCCTGAGATTTTTTTTTCCAGTCTCAGGATAGCGCTAAGAATTTTATTTACATTGATTGCAGTTTAGTATTTTTGTAAACTGCTTTAGGCAGAGCTGAAATTTTAAGGCCCTGGGGTTTTATTCTGTGCTCCCAGCCTGCAAGGAAATATTGACTTTTTATTTATTTTTATTTTTTTAGGTTCTGGTTGATTTTGTTTTAGACTAAGTTAATACTTCTCTACCATTACAATCCACAGCACCTGTGTCTGTAAAAGGAAACACTTTAAAAGGCTGAAATTTTAAGCCATTTAAGCAGATTTAAAACTAAATCTTTCACTAGACCTCTTGCAAGGTTTGGAGTTAAGAATCTTGATAGCATCCCTCAAAAGCTCCTTCCATGTTGAAGGAAGAACTTAAGGTGGAGGATCTAAATAGGAGAAAATCTAGCGTCACTGGCAAAAAAAAAAAAAAAAAAAAAAAAAAAAAAAAAAAAAAAAAAAAAAAGGGAAAAAAAGAACATTTGTTTTATTTAAAAAAAAACATAAGACATTTGTTTTATGTAAAAAAATCACAATAAAAATAATAGCTCAAACACTTTCTTCATTAGAGACAAAGCACAGGTTGTTGGAATTCATATTTTAGCTCAAGCTGCTTTAGAAGAGCCCATTCTAGAAGACACTCCTGCCCTGTGTCTGTCATACTTATAAAAACTAACAGATGAAAAACTTAACCAGGATTAAAAAATCCTTCATTCAAGTAAAAAAAAATTAAAAATTAAAAAAAAATTTTAAACCCTCTATAGTAACATAAAATTTGATTTCTCACTAGCACCTTCTACCGATAAGGCTGACTTCTTCGGCTAAACAATAATGATATATCATATCCCCCTAGATTTCTTTAGTATATACCTACTTCTTCATCCAAAAATAAAAATAAAAAGGACCCAGATTAAAAGCATTTCCCTCAATACTGCCATTTGAGCTGAAAAAAGGAATCACTCATCAAATCTGCAATGGACATGTGTCCACAACATCCTTCCTGACCATTGATTCATTCGGCTGTGTATTTTTAAAAAATGAAAATGTAATATCACAATCTTTTCCAATATCAGTCAGTCCTGACCCTCGTTAGGGGCCGGCTAAGATTTCTCCTCCAGTGCAGTTACAACACCACTCCCATTGATTTTCTCTGCAGTGACAGCCCCAGTCTGACTGGCACCATGGTAGCTAGCGTACCAAGCCATCTCATTGCTATGCTGGGCCAATGACAGCCGCCAGTATCATATTATAAAGGTGTTTTCAACAATGAAGACGCAGCCTCTCAATCTTCAGAGGCAACACTAAATCATGGAGATGGTATCATTTTTCGGTTAAGAGCGTTATTTTTGGACAAAGACCACTTTAGAGTTTGAAGTGCCCCCTGCTTTTTCTTTCTTTCTTTTTTATTTTTTAGAGTACTAACGACCTCCTCACATTTTTGAAATCACTTTATTATCCCACCTGCGTTGTTTGGAAGCATTTGTTGCCAGATAACAGTTTAGCAGCCATTTTCAAGGGCTGGGGAAAATTTATATATATATAGATATAGATATATTTTAAATGTTTTAAACATCCTGTACACTACTGGGGGTAAGGGGAGAACTGTATACAACTCTTTATTTTTCTTGGAATGCAGTTAGCAAACTCTCTCACCAAATGCCTATCTAAAGACTGTAAAATAATATTGCAATATACAGATAGACTTGTTCAGCTGTTACTCCTGGGTCTTGCTGCCCACCTCCGTTAGCTCTGCTGAGCTCCCGGGTCTGACAGCTGCAGGTTCCTCTAAATTCCCAGAAGTCTCGGAGTCAACTCTGGAGCGCTTGAACCTGCGATCGGGATACTGGCTGTTGTCAAAAGGCATGCGATGGACACAAAGAACATGGGTCTTCAGGTTTCCCTTCTGAGAGGCACTGTATGGACAATATCTGCACTGGAAAGGCCTGTGACCTGAAGATAGACAGAAATCTGGTTAGTGGGGTCATGGGTCATAAAGTTTTTCTCCCAAGCATGTTTAATTAACTTGTTATTTTTAAAAAATACTATTTAGGAACAAGTACTTCATAAAAGCTACAGCAAATCAAAGAGGAACAAAAATAGAAAGGAGTCACATAGACAATAATTTGGAAGGAGAGCTTCTAAGGCAGAGATTTTAATCCATTTGCTTAGAGAGAAGAGAAAGCTAGAAATCACTTGGTCTTTCTATAAAACTCTCATCAATCACTCGGTATGGCAGTCCGGATCAGGCCAAACAGTTTAATAACTGGGCCTCCTTTATATTTGTTCATTAACTTTTTATTGGAGAAAGATGTAGACACAATCATACATAGATGCAGTACTAACCAAGGGTTTCAGGGAATTGGAGGGGGGGCAGGAGGGAAGGAGATCTGTCTCTGACCTTTGAATCGAATGGAAAATATCCTTCCAACTCGGTTTCAATTACTAGTGTATATTTGTATGTATGTCTACACACACATGTATATCTGGGAGCAGGGGTCAGACAACAAAGTCCTGTGTGCATTTTCTAGAAGTTCCTACTACACAAGTTGGATTTAGTTCTTGAGGTCTAATATTCTAAGACTTGCATAAACCTTACATATTGAACAGAAGATGAATGAGTGAAGAAAGGGCTCTGATCCCCATGGTCTCATTTCTTTGTTCAGACACACCACAGACACACATGCACATTTTTGCCATATTGAAAAACTAGTATAGCATCTGGTTTGGGAAGTTATATTGGAGCAATCACATTTCCTTCCATGCTGGAAAGTTGATGCACTGTTTCTGGAAGTTTATGGGCTTTTGTCTCTCCAACTAGCAGCATCAGAGGTCAAATACCCTTAGCTGGGTTTAATTTGCTCAAGAATATTCAGGAAGAAAATTAAGTGAGCCCAGACACTAACATTGCCCCTCCACCCTACCCCTCCTCTCCACCCCAACCCACATGCACATATTCATAATCCTAAGAGCACTTTCAATATTCCTAGGCTGGACATTCCTAGGGGACAGCAAACCATGCCCCGTTTGCTTCCATGAGAACTATTCTCCAGAAAAACTGTGGGTAAAACATCTTTCTTCAGTGAAATTAAACCATGTTTTCCCAGCAACTTATATGGTAACGTCAGAGCCATTTTGTCTCTACCAAATTGCTTTTAATTTGCCACTCAGCAGCTCCTAATGCCTTCACTTTAATATCTCTGATCCCTGGCCCCCTAACTCCCAGCTTCTCTGCAAACAACTGCTTAAGTGCCTGGGGTGGGGGGACTCCTAGTGAAGTAATACTCTTTAAAGACAATCTTTAATATAAATAATCATCTCTGCTTTAGTAATCATTAAACTTATCTGTGGAAACTCTAATATACCAAAATTCAGAACACAACAGCCAAGTGAAGAAGGTCACTGATCAGATGCCTAATGGAACAGTGTCTCAACAAAGGACTCACCCCCATACCCATACCATCCCAAGATCTGCATTACCTTGACCCAAAGCATTAGAAAAAACTTTCTTCTTCTTCTCCACACACACAGATTTCTTCCCAGAAATCTACCTACTTCACATTAAGTGATTCAAAAAAAGAAAAAGAAAAAAGTCTTTGTGTCTTTTCAGAGTGGTTCTTATATTTCTGATTTCCAGGATTTGGGTTTTTTTATTTTTTGTTTGTTTTTATTGCCCTCAGAACCCTATTGTTCCTAGTATTGCTACCTCCCTGTGCTGCTAATTATTATCAGTTTCTAGCTGCAACTCTGTTTCTCTACCAGGAAAACTTGGGCAGCTCTGTCTACCAGAGAGAATTAGTTAAACTTCTTCATCTGTGGAGACATGGGTTCTTATGCTACCTCTGAGCAAATCACCTTCATCTAACTGAGCTTCGTTGCATGGCTTCCTCTGTAATAAAGGAGTCATTTTTGCACTATTTACTTCTCAGGATTTATGAGGACAGTGTTTTGTAAACCAGAGGCCAAATGGACCCAGAATCAAAATCCCAGCCCAGTCACTTAAGGGAATTTGGGGCAAGTGTTTTAACTCCTCCAGGCAATGGTTTCCTGCTCAGTAAAATGAAAAGACTGGACCAGATGACAATAAGGTTGCATAAGATCTGAAGATTATTAAGAAACCTATAAATGTGAGCAATTATTCTTATAATACTCTATCCGGATCTCCTTCTTTGCAGTCTTCTAATACTTCTATTAGGATAGACAAATAGTATATCACCAATCGCCCAAATGATTACAATCTTTTAATAGCTCCATGAGTGTAGGCTTTGTCTCCTCAATCAGATGGGAAAATCCTCAAGAGAGCTTCAACCTTCCTTTTCTTTCTTTCTTTCTTTCTTTCTTTCTTTCTTTCTTTCTTTCTTTCTTTCTTTCTTTCTTTCTTTCTTTCTTTCTTTCTTTCTTTCTTTCTTTCTTTCTTTCTTTCTTTCTTTCTTTCTTTCTTTCTTTCTTTCTTTCTTTCTTTCTTTCTTTCTTTCTTTCTTTCTTTCTTTCTCTCTTTCTCTCTTTCTTCCTCTCTTTCTTTCTTTCTCTTTTTCTTTCTTCTTTTAATCTCTCTTACAGTGCCAAGAACAAAGGATTACAGAGCTAGAACTGGAAGTCAGAGGCCACCTAATCCAGCTCTTCATTTTACAGAAAAGCTAAATAACTAGATCAGGCTGTGATTCCAACTCAGGTTCTGGTGCTTTCCAGTCATTTCTCTTTCCCAGTTACCTTGTAGGCATTAAAAGGAAGTTTTATTAGAATGATTTCATTTCCCAGTTACAAAAGTAGATAGAGAAATTTGGGATGGAAAAATTTGAAATTTTGTTTTTCTAATGTTAGTTTTTAGAACATAGGCAAAAACCCAAAATAGAACAAATTCATTTTAATGACTATGATACCATAAAGAATAGATAGAATAACACAATTCTAAGTTATTGAGAGATCAAGGGAGCGATTTGCACTCCTGTACCCACCAACCATTTCAGTATCTAATAATAATCGCAATAACAATAACATATTTACATAACAATTTTTTGAGTTTACAAAATTATTTTCTAACAACATCCTGTGAAATAGATGTCAAGTAGTTTTGCCCCAAATGCTGTAACAAAAGCAAAGCGAATAGGGCTTTTTCTTGAGCACCTCAATTTAGAGAATTGATAACAATACTTATTCTCCTCTAGCAGTGTAAAATAAATGAATTTAGTACCCAGTTAGGAAAAAAAAAAAAAAGTTCTTTAAATGGGAAACTAACAGTGTGCCTCCTGAACCCTTGTTTTAGGAAATTGATTTGAGGACACACCTTGTTTTATTTGTCCTGTACTAGCTGTGGCCCTGATTTTAATCATTTAAGATACAGAAGGACATGGCTCACCAGAATAGACCAGGAAATATTCTGAGATTTGTGCAAAGTATTTTAGTTCAATTTCTTGCTACATGGAAAATAAAAATGAGGCTTCTTAGCTATCATCATATAAACAGTAAAAATCATTCACAGTCAGGACAGCTGGGTTCAAATCCCACTTCTTTATCTAAGGCTTTTCTCACTGTATCACAATGGTCTATTTCCATTTCGTACCACTGCAGCATGATAAATCCAGTGACATATTTTATGGGAAAGAAGCTTTGGAATTCCTGATTATAATGAATTGTTATAGTTGTTCAAGAATTTAATTTTTTCTGCTTATCATTATCATTTATAATTATCATCTGTTTTATAATATACAATACACCATGAATATAGTGTGTTGTATTTAATACAAATATAACACAAAAATATAACTACAAAAACAAAGGCTCATTACTGGTATAGATTCATATATTGCCAGAAATAGAAAAGACTATTGTAAAATCTCTCTATTTGAGAAGTTGCAAAAGTGAGGTCCATAAAAATATGACATTGATTTTGTGGAAATCCATGTGTTAGTCTTTAGGCTTATCTGCAGTTTATAAAAATAAATTTACATAAATGTTTGGCATATATGGTAATATATTTACAATGTATTTTGTTGCTACTGAGTCAAAATGTCTTGTATTTTTATGGAGCTTTCTATAAAATAATAGATAATGTTCTACTTTTATGTCTAATGTCCCAACAACATAAAGAGCCCTCACATAAGTTAGAATATTTGAGAAGGAAGGGACTTTAGAGATCTGCAGCTCCATTCTGATTATTTTAAAGAGGAAGAAACTTGTATCCAGATTAGGGAAATGACTTAGAGCCACACAGTTAATATACAATAGAATCAGAATTGAAATCCAGAACTTTTAAATTCAAGTCCAATGTTCAGCTTCTATGCTGGGGTCAGCAAATTATAAAGTCAAAATCTATGAGTCTATGAGTCAAAATCAGTATCTCCTGTTTTTGAACAACTAAGAGGATTTTTACCATTTTTAAAGGCATAGACTCGATTTATTTATTTATTTTTTTTTGGCTGAGGCAATTGGGGTTAAGTGACTTGCCCAGGGTCACACAGCTAGAAGTGTAAGTGTCTGAAGCCAGATTTTGAATTCAAGTCTTCCTGACTGCAGGGCTCTATCCACTGCACCACCTAGCTGCCCTGATTTAATTATTTTTTAAAAATTTTTATCTGGGGCAGCTAGTTGGTATAGTGGATAGAGCACCAGCCCTGAAGTCAGGAGGACCTCAGACACTTAACACTTGACCTGGGCAAGTCATTTAACCCCAAATGCCTCAGTAAAAAAAAAAAATTTTTATTTCTCTCATTTTATTCTCATAACTGCACCACCAAGGAAATAAGAAGTTATTGTCCTTAATATCCGAAAAAGAAACTGAGACCTAAATCAGCATATAGACTTGTATTATATCCCATTTTCTGTGATTTCATCAATTCAAGAAGTTCTTGGTGAGAAACTTTTAATTATGCAGATGAACACTTTCTCCATATTTTATAATCTTAAAGAGGCAACTATATTCCTGCCTAACCTTTCTTAGAAGGCTAATATGAGGTCAGAATGAGACAATAGTAACAACAACACTCAAAATAATTATAGTAATTATTGACGTGGTGCTCTGAGTTTTGGAAAAATGTTTTACAAGCATGAATTCATTTCACTTCAAAATCCCCATGTAATAACTTGAAATTATTATCCACATTTTAAAAAGAAGAAATCTGAAGCCCAAAAAAATCAAGTTGCTCAGTCACAAAGTTAGCCAACAGCAGGGATAGGACTAGAATCCATCTATATACAAACTCATTGCTTCTACTTCTCATACTGGTATGATTATTCTTTGATATATGGCTTCCTATTTCATTCAAGTGAAACCTTTCTCCCAAGTTACCAATGATCTCTTTTTATGGCTAAATATAATGGTCTTCCCCCCTTTCCCTCCTCACTCCACCCCCACTTAATCCCAACTTTTTGGAACTAACTGCTGTATTTGACTTTGGTAATCATTCTCCTCTCCAGAGTAATCTTTCCCCTCTGGCCTTTCTGTAACACTACTCTTATCTACTTCTGCCTAATTCCTCTTTCTCAGTTTTCAGATTCATCTTCAAAATCACTCTCCTTAACTTGAGGCATCCCCAAAGACTCTGCATTGCCTCCTTACTCTTATCTCTCTTTTCTCTTTATGACCTCATTACCTCCCATTTATTTTACTATCTCTATTCCCAATGACTCCTAGACCTAGTTTCTCCTCAAGCTTTAATCTGGAATTACCCCTTATATATTTATTGGTAGCCCTAAATAAGCAAATTAATTTAGGTAATATTATAATATTTAAAATATTGGCTCAACCTACCCATGAGCAATTAATATTTTCTAATTATTTATGTCTGTTTTTATTTCCATAATAGTTGGAGTTCTATTGATATAGTTCTTATATGCATTATGGGAGGTAGATTCCCAAGTATTTTATATATTCTTTCATAAGTTTAAATAGAATTTCTCTTTCTATCTCTTCTTGCTGAGTTTTACTATAATTATATAAAATTGCTGATGATTTGTATGGATCTATTTTATATCCTATAACTTTAGTGAAGTTATCATTGTTTCAATTAATTTTAGTTGACTCTTTGGGGTACTTTAACTACATCATCATTTCATTCAGAAAAAGTGATGATTTTGCTTCTTCTTTACCTATGGTTATTCCCTAAATTTCTTTTTCTTATCTTATTGCTATAGCCAGCATTTCTCATACTATGCCATGAGACATATTTCTGTATATAGTCATTGAGGGAATTTGTTTTGTTTGTCTATGCATATTTGTTACACTGAATTTGTTTTTCTTTTCTTTGAGGGGGTAGGTGATGGGAAGGAGTGATAATAGATTTCTCTTCATTTAAAAAAATAGATAGGAGTACAACAGATGTGAAATGTTTCATACATTTTCAGATGAAGCAATTGCATTAATTGCTTTGATCATCTGTTATAGTTTGTAATAAGAGACCTGTATCATAGCAAGAGTCAACTGTAAATGTCTGTAATGTGAAAATAAAATATATCAATGATTTTAAACCATGAATATGATCGTATCACTCCCCTACTTAATTAACTTCAGTGGCTCCCTATTGCCCTCAGGATCAAATATAACTGCTTGACTTTTAAATCCCTTTATAACCTGGCCAATTTCTCTTTCCAGCCTCATTGGAAATTACTTCCCCAGTACTCTGTAATACTGATTAATTAACCTTCTCTGGTTCCTTAAATACTGTATATATACAAACAAGATATACAATGAAACAATTATTTCAAAAAAATCCTCTTTCTTTAAGAAGCAGCTCAAGCACACAGAGCCTCTTTTCATGTCCTTCCCCACAGTGCCTTCCCTCTTGAACTACCTTGTAATTAACTGGCATAATTTGCTTTATATAAATTTGTATATATGCATATAAATACATGCATATACATATATATATATATTCTCCCCCATTTATATTAAAAATTCCTTAAGAACAGGCTTTATCAGCTCTTTTTTAGTGGTAAGGAACTGAAAACTGAGAGGATGCCCATCGGTTGGGGAATAACTGAATAAGTTATGTTTTGTAAATGTAATGGAATATTATTGTTCTATAAGAAATGATCAGCTGTCTGATTAAAAAAAAAAAAAAAAAGGCCTGGAAAGACCTACATGAACTGATGCTGAGTGTAGAAAGCAGAACCAGGGGAACACTATAGACAGTAATAACAATATTATGTGATGGTCAATTGTGATGCATTTGGCTCTACTCAACAATGTTGTGATTCAAGGCAATTGCAATAGACTTGGGATGGAAAATGACAATCACATCCAGAGAGAGAATTATGGAAATGAATTTGGATCAAGCATCACAGCATTTTCATCTTTTTTGCTTGTTTGGTTTTTTTCTTTCTCATTTTTTTTTGTTCTGATTTTTCTTGCACAACATAATGTTTAAAAGATTCCACATATCCCACCCATATATTGCTTGCTGAGAAGGATAGGAGTACATCTTTTGATGTTGAAATTAAACATTTGCAATGTAATGATGGCATCTTAAACTCAGAGACAACAGTTGACTTTGTCACTCTCTTTTAGTTTAGGAGAAATAAACTTTCCAAATGTAGATTTATCAGCAACATTCTCAGTAGGAGAACACAATGTTAACTAACTGGTACAGGCCATCACTTTCTTGATCTCTGACCATTAGACCTTCCCTATATAATGGAATCAAAGGCCTTCCAGAGAGCACACTCCATCTGGCAAGAAGGTTCAGATCCATCGCCCAGGGATTGAACTAATTAATGGTTCTTTAGCATGTAGAAGTGATAAAGCTACTAATGAGAATCCATTTCTACATAGTTTTATTAAAAAAAGAGAAAAACCAAAAAAGAAAGTTTGATTAAATAGACTAATTTGAAATAAAACTGATTTATACTTAAAGCAGATGTAAATCCCTACTTTCTGATGAAATTTCAATCAACATCATCTTAAAATTCAAGCACTTTGGAAAGTTTAAAATTCAAATCTGGGGAAGAGGATACACCTAAAACAAACTTGATATAAAATAATTCTGCATGGTAGCCCCTCCTTTCCTATTCTAAAGGCTCTAGAACTTAAAAAAAAAAAAAAAAAAAAAAAAACAGACTAATGGGAAAAGCTAAAACAAATAATTTTGTCTTAGATATCATCTGATACAACCCTGCCCCTCTTTTTTTTTTTTTTTTTTTCTTTTACAAGTGAGAAAACTGAGACTCAGAGAATTTAGGTGGCTTATCCAAGGTCACAAAAGTGGTAAGTAACAAGCATAGCTGGAATTCAAAGCTTTAACTCAAAGCCTAGTGCCCTTTTGACATGAGCACATTACCTATTCTCTTCAGTCAATAAGCACTTATTAAGTGCTTACTATGTACCACACCTTGACTTATGTCACTTATTATGTGCCTTGCCTGACTTCCTATCGCTGCTAAACTTTTAGCTTGATATAATAATCTCAATAGAATGTAAGCTCCTTGCTTTTATGCCTTTGTTTGTATCCCTAGAATCTAGCATAGTATCTGGTACTCTCTAATGCTCTCTAAATGCTCCTTTAATGAATGAATCCCTGATTAGATATTAGCTAATATATATTAAACTGATACAATTCCTTCCATGGTTATTTCTTCTTTTTAGGGGGAAGGGGTGTTGATAGGGTAGGAGATTAGGCATTGGATCTATAATTTCACTGGTGTGAGGAATTCTCAGTGGGGAAACTTCTACCAGTGCAGATCTACAAATAAGTTGGGGGGGGGGGGAGGAAAAGGGTTTTCTACTGAAAGGATGAGTATTTTGCCCAGGGTCAGAGTTAATACATCAGAACCAAGACTTGAACCCAAATTTTCCTAATTCCCAAGATAGTTCTATAGCATATCTATTATAGCTATCTTGCATCTTTTAAATTTTAATATTTGCATTTTAGGGGGGAGCAGGGTATGTAGACAATGCAAAGGCTTCAAGACTGAATTGAATGGATACATGAGCATGGAGTTAGGGGCACATGACAAGTTTGGGAGTATATAAGGAATATTTGCGCCTCACCTCTTATTGTACCTTGTAAAGTGTTGGCTACTCCCTTTGTTTAGCAATAATGCCCATTCTGGTGACAACCTCCAAAGCAGCCTGCATCATTTTCTTTTTTCTATCACTTAGCATTTGAGGCCATCAAGATTTCCTATCTCTGCCATGTGAAAAGTAAGTACACAATAAGTTAATTTGTATTGTCACTGTGCAGTAGAACGGTGGTAAAGAGCACATTCATTTTTAATCCACTATGAATAATATATAAATATGTATACAGAGCAGAGGGTCAAGAAGAGTAAGGAGAAAGCTAGTGGTACATTGTTTACCGCACAAGTAGCAAAACCAGGTATTTTTCTTACTTGCTAAAATGGGAATATCTGCAATTTGCTTGCACCTAAGGGGCGGAAGCAAAATGTCTAGTCCTCTAGGGGAACCTATCCATTAATTATAGCTCAAAACCTGGCAAGGGCACCTGGCTCCAGAGAGAATGGGAAACCTTTCTGGTGGTTCAGAACCCCTGCAATGCAGGACAACAAGGTTTGAGGTAGTTGAGATTGATTTAGAGAATCTGATAATCTCAGGAAAGCACAAGAAAATAATAAGCTTGGAAGGGGGGAAGATGATTTGTCATCAAAACTGTTCTCTGGATCCTTAAGAAACTAGCCAGCCCTCATGGTGCTAGATCTTTGGGGGGGATACAAGTACTGAAGAATGCAGGAATGGTTCAAAGTTTAAAAATGACAAATTTATGTTCATTTGTCTTTAATCTTAATCTTCAACTGAGAAAGATTAGCAAATGACTTCATTGCTAATGATGCTAAATCCAGACATGAGTATGGTCTTTGAATTCAGAGCTGGAAGATGCCTTTAGAGATCATTCCTTACCTATGGAGAAGAGAAACCCAAAGTCAGTAGTAAGACCTAGTTCTGCTAGCTCCAAATCCAAAACCCTTATGCTTACATCTAATCAAATTGACTTTTTGACTTTTTTTTCCTTTTCCCACATTCTGATTTTTATTAATTTATTCAACAAAATGAAGATTTAGTAACCCACACATCATTTTCTTCAATCATAATGCTTTACTACTATTTCTTTGCCATATTTTCAGTTAATTACTCTAAAGAAAGTGCTGGGTTTCATTACTTTGCAACATGATACTGTATCTTGGATTATAGACAGACATAAACCTTTTCAATTTTTCACATTTGGATTGTTCCATTGATGTGACATACTGGAATCACACTCATACACACACACATACACACACACACACACACACACACACACACACACACCTCAAAATTCTATGTCTGTCCTACATTGGAGCCAGAAAGTTTGTGTTTGTGCATAGATATACATGGATGTGCACATATAAATATGAAAGATCACCAATAAGAAGCCTGGACACATACGGCATTAGGGATAAGGATGGGCTATGACTATCTAGCTGGTTGACTCATAGATAAAGGTTTCTTACAAAATTCTCTGAAGGTAGACTTCATGGTGGAGTACATTGGAAATCATAGGAAATCAGTTGTGTGGTCAATTCGCCATCTATGTGGTCATTTCTTCTTGGAAAAAATAGATTAGATTGGTCTCTAAGGTCTTTAAGACATCTAGATGGAATAGTGGATAGGGGATGATGGAATTAAAATTGGGAAACCTTAAGTTCAGATACTGTCTCAGGCACTTTTTAGTTGAATAATTTAGAAATCCTTTAAACTCTCAGCCTCAGTTTCCTTAGGTGTGAAATTGGGATAATAATAGGGTCTATCTCCCAGGATTATTATAAGGATCAATTGGGATAATATATACAAAATTGGCATGTTTAACCTCTATTGGTTTACTTACTGCCTGTGGAAAGTGATGGGGGAAGAGAGGGAGAAAATTTTGGATGACAAGATTTTGCAAGGGTGAATGTTGAAAACTATCTTTGCATGTATTTTGAAAATTTAAAACATTATATATATATATATATATATATATATATATATACAAAAAATTACTTTTCAAACCTTAAAGCTGTATTTAATCTTAGTTATTATCATCTATGACTCCTAGTTCAATTCTACAAAATCATTCAGTTTCGACAGATTTGGTAACTTTTACAATCAAACTACAAACTTTTAAATGTGCAAGGGACTATATAGGATCTTGGGATAAAGAGATAACAACAAAATTTCTACCTTCAAATGGTCTGTTCGTTATCTTTTTAAAATTTGTTCTCCTTCATTGATTTTCATGACATTGTCCTATTCTTGTTCTTCTATTATTTCTTTAAGGTTTACTTGGCTGGTCCTTCTCCCTCCTCATGTTCCACTCTATGTGGGCATCCCCCATGATGCTGATCTTGGCTATCTTCTTTCCCTCTCTACTCTATGCCTTGGCAATCTCATTGACTCCCATGGCTTCAATTATCACTTCTGTGAAGATAATTCCCAAATCTATTTATCTGTCCCCAACTAGACCTCCAGTTTCCTATTTCCAATGGTCTGCAGGATATCTCTACCCAGTTATCTTGCCAATACCTCAGAATCTACAAATCCAAAATTTGGGATAATATAAGATATATCTGCCTTCCAGAAACCTATCCCTGCTCTTAACTTCTACTTGCTTATTAATGGGCCCATAATTCTCCTGGATTGAAAACTCTTAAGTTATTCTCTTTTCCCTCTCCCTCACGGCCCAAATCCAATCAGTTGCCAAGTCCCATCAATTTCGCCTTTACAATATATTGGAAATTCACTCGGTTTTTTCTAAATCCACTACCATTATCTTAAATCAGGTGGCCATTACTCTCACCTGGCTGATCACAATAGGTTTGGCCATCTGACTGTTGTCCCTGAAGAAAAGAACCTAGCCTACCAGCCAACATAATATTTTCACTTTTCTTTGTTGTTGTTTGCTTGTATTTTGTTTTCTTTTTCATTTTTTCCCTTTTTTGATCTGAATTTTTTTGTGCAACATGATAACTGTGGAAATATGTATAGAATTACACATGTTGAACATTTATTAGATTGCTTGCCATCTGGTGGAGAAGGTGGGGGAGAAGGGAGGGAGAAAAAAATTTAGAACACACTGTTTTGTAGGGGTGAATGTTGAAAACCATGTGTACGTTTAAAAAATAAAAAAAAAAAAAACTTTAAACATTTTAAAAAAGAAATAAACAAAAGAATTTTAAAAAAAATTTTTTAAAGTTATCATTGTTTTTCTATTGAAAATAGTATCAAATATTGAATACTGATACACTCTGAGTTCTTCCCAATCTGGCTTCAGCCCACCTTTCTAACTTTATGTCATACTTCCTCTCTCTTACATTATACTTTTTAATCAAATTGGACTATGAGGTATTTTGTTATTATTGTTTTGTCTCCTACCTCTGTGATTTTAGGTAGTCCATGGCACATGCTTCTTTGAATATATTCATTTAGTGAAAATATTTTTTCAAGATTCTTCTCAAAGTTCTCTTCCTTGAAGCCTTAGCTTAACTTGCCAAATGGAAATGAGTCAATCCTCCACTCCATTGTTCACCTCTTTCTGGGGAAGACTGTGATATTTTGGAAAGAGAATACTGGCTCTGGAATTAGAGAACCTGAGTTCTAGGTCTGCCTCTGTGTGACCTGGGGCAAGTGACTTGTCTTATCTGGAGGAATTTCCTTATTTGTAAAATAAAGGGATTAGATGAGCTATCCCCTAAAGCTTATATATATTTTAACATACATCACAGTCATTTGGCCATGTGCATTTTCCATCAATTAGCCTTGGAATTTCTTCAGAGTAAGTATAGTGTGATTTTTCACAGTGTACTACTACAAGTAGTAAGTGTTTAAAATATTGTTTGCCTACTATAAAGCACCAGAAAAATGTTATTATTAATACATATATAGTGCCCTTCTTCCCAACAACCCTTTGAAGTGGGGGTGAGGAGAAAAGGAAACAAAGGCAATACCATTTATAAAGTACGTACTATGTGTCAGGCATTGTGCTAACTGTTTTAAAATTATTGACTCATTAATCTTCACAATAATCTTGGGAAGGAGATTCTGATATAATTCCCATTTCACCATTGAGGAAACTGAAACAGACAGAGGTTAAGTAGTTTATGCAGGGTCATACACCCAAGAAGAGTCTGAGAAAAGATTTGAAATCAAGTCTTCCTAATTCCAGGCCGCCTGCTCCAATTATTGCTCCACTGCCTTAAGAAAGAATTATTATCCCCATTCTACAGAGGAGAAAAATGAAGATCAAAATATTCAAGTGACTTGATCAAGATCACATGCAAATCAGTCTCAGAGCCAGAGAGTCCAACTGAGACTTTCTTATGCTAAGACCAACAGCTCTTTTTCTTACATAGCACAGTTTTTCATGAAAATGAATTCAATGTGCTCTATCCAGTGTTCTGTACAAGGATGGTGAAATTAAAGGATAAAATCTTGCTCTCAAAATGCTTCCCAGAATCACAGAGTCAGAAAATATTTAGAAGGCATCAAGTCCTACACATACGTTAACAAGAATGTCCCACCTTCTCCCACTACTTCTGTCTTTTAGGTCCAAACAGGATAAAACTCATCTCTCCAGCAAATGATGGCTAATAACAATAACTAACATTCACAATGCACTTACTACGTGCCACGTGCTTTTATTACTATCTTACTCCATCCTCAGTGTTAACCTAAAAGATAGGTCTTATTATCTTCCTTTTTCAAATGAGTAAACTGAGGCAAAGAGAAATTAAATGATTTATCCAAGGTCACACTGTCAGTGAGTGTCTGAAGCTGGATTTGAGGTCAAATGTTCCTGACTCCAAGACTGGTACTCTATCCAAGGAGTCACCTATTTATCCTAGGACTCAAACACCCAAAAGATAAGGATAACATCCTCCTTCAGGCTAAAAATCCTTAATACTAGATTCCACATAAAATACTCTCCATTCTTTTCCCCTTCCAGCTCATCCTGTCCTGGACACACTCCAGGTTGTCAGTGTCCTTCACAACATATGTTGCTACAAACTGGGCAGAACACTCTGGGTATATTTTGACCAGAACAAAAGATGGTTGTAAATAGCTTAACATGTCATTAGTTTTGGTGTGTGGATTGTTTTGGAGTGGGTTGTTTTTTTTTTTTTTGGCTGTCATATCATTCTTTTGATTGACATTGATGTTGTAGTTCAATGAAATTTCATGTTTTTTCTTTTTGTTTTTTCCCCTGATGACCAATTGTCTAACTGTCATCCCAAACCTGTATTTGAGTAGTTGAATTTCAAATGCAATGTAGAACTTTGAATTGATTCCTATTAAATGTTATGCTATTATTAGCTTAGCTCATCTTTCAAGCTTTTGGATCCCAATGTCATTCAATGTTTAGGCTTCTCTGAGAACTTCATGTCATTTGCAAATCTGATAAATATATAATCTAACTCTATGCAAGCCATCATTTAAAAAATAAATAGCCCAGAGCCTGGAACATATTCCTTGAGCTTTCTAGTAGACTTGACTCCAAAGTGACATTAATTACACTTTGAGTCTGGTCATTCAACTTAATCTATCTTATCATATTATTTTCTAGCCTATATCTCTCCATTTTGTCAGCAAGAATAGCATAAGCAATTCTGTCAAATGTCTTGGTGAAAGGCAAGTATACTGTGTTGATGGCATTTCCCTAATTTTCTGGTGCAGGAACCTTGTCAAAAATGGAAATAAGATTAATCTCTCATCACTTTTTCTTAACAAAGCCGTAATACTGGCTCCTAGTGATCACCACTTCATTTTCTAAATACTTACAAACTATCCCTCAATGCTAAGTTCTAGAATTTTACTAATGATTGAAATCAAGCTTGATAACATAAAATTTGAATACATTACACTTTTTAAAGATGATATTTAAAGAATTATTATTGTCATAACAAGCATTTATAAAGTGGGGGGGGGAGGATTGGAAGATTTTAAAAATTCATTTTGAATTTAAATACACATAGACCAAAACAGAAAAAAAGAACATTTTCATTTTCACAGAACAACATAAAAACAGGATTTACTATAAAACTAATAGTTTATATTTCACACTATTTATTTTTTTGAAAAAACAACAACAACAACAACAACAACTATAGGGGCAGCTAGTTGTGCAGTGCATAGAACATGAGCCTGAAGTCAGAAGAACCTGATTTCAAATCTGACCTCAAACACTTGACACTTACTAACTGCGTGACCCTGGGAAAATCACTCAACCCCAACTGCCTTGCAAAAAAAGAAGAAAAACTATTTAACAAGCACTACACATGGTTTTCAAAGCTACTCTCCTTTCCAAGTTTCTTTCTAAATTTTGTTTTATATTCTGCTGTATACTTTTTGTAGTTTCCCATCCTACCTTAGATACACCATTAGATACAAATATGTATATGTGTATGTATGGAGAATTATACTATAAATTTATTTATATAGTGTTTTAAGCTTTGTAAGCCTGCCTCATTTTGAGGAACTCTCCTATTCTCCAGAATTTTTCAATATCATTGATAGACGGTCCAGAATTCACATGTACCAGTGTTTTCAATGGCCTAGAATAGAATTAATTTGGCCTTTTGACTTAAACTTATTTTGGGCAGGTAGGTGCTTTGTGAAGGGAAGTACCTCTTCATTTATCTTGGGTATCTCAGTGTTGTTGTAGCTAGTATGCTGAACTTGGAATCTGGAAGATAAAAATTCTAATAATGCATGAGACACCGACTAGCTATATAACCATGGTCAAACCTCCTAACCTCTCTGCCTCAGTTTGTTCCTCTTTAAAATGGAAATAACAATAGTATCTACCTCCCAAAGTTGTGGAAAACAAATGAGATATAAAAGGGACTTTGAAAAACTCATAACACTACATAAATGTTAAGTATTATTTATATCAGATTTTTAATTTGTTATTAACTATTTGTGTTCCTTCCCAGTTATAAGATCATTTTCTTTTCTAGAGAAAATAGAAGCAAAATAAAAGTGAAATTCTTCTGCCTTTTCCCCTCTGTCTGTTGCCATCATCTCATCTGTCCTGGACAATGGTCCTATTCCTTCTTTGATCTTCCCTTGCTTACAACATAGATTTTTTAAAAGCCCTTTTTTGTTCTCCTTAAAATTCACCACCAGGCTCTGCTCATTCTGAGTTTTAATGCTCCTGACATTAATCTTATGGTCTCAAACCTCTTCGCTATATTCTTCAACCATTACCTGACTTTACTTCCATCTTCCCTGCCTTTGCTTCCATCTTTTTATTTAAACCTAAATTATTTGATCCATTTTGGTCTCTTCAAACAGCTGTTACTGTTTATGTCTTCAAAATTTTATTCTTAAATTTCATGCTTACATTCCCTTTAAGGTGCCAAGACTAATCCACATGAAAGTCACTTAACCTCCTCATATTTATTTTTTGAGGAAGAGGGGGGTTAATACTAAACTTCCTATTATGAAGTTCTAGTGCCAGTAACTTTTCCACAAACCAAAAGTGTAAAACCCTACTACTTATATAGTAAACTTCTCATTTAGTAAAACTTGTCTTTGTCTTTCTTGCTTTACTATGCCCTTTCTCAAAAGCTTGAAGGTAGATAATGAGATAATGCCATTTCTGGAAAATGCAAATGAGTTCTAAGAATATTCTCTGATATACTCTGAATCTTGACAGCTTATGAACTCAAACAGACTACTTCACTTTTCTTGCCTCAGTTTCCTTATTTATAAAAAATTAGGGAAGTTGGCTTCAATGAACTCTAAAGTCTCTTTAATTCTAAATTATTAGGGAGTGTTTTCCCACAGGACAATGAGGGTGAGGAGATATGGTCACTGGTTATTTTCTATAATCAAGAAAAGGAATATTTTCTAAATTGTTACATGGACTGTTTGGGAGGTGATAAGGGAATTAAAGTTTCTCACAAGCAGCTTCAAAACAATAATACAGAAGAAAAATCTGTAATGCCCCATCCTATCCATCTGTGACCTCTCAGAACTGATATGCATTTATATCAAACATATAAGCTCCTGGCTTTAAAAATAGATAGATAGATAGATAGATAGATAGATAGATAGATAGATAGATAGATGAATAAATAAATAAGGGTTGGTAGCCCTAAAATTCAAATTAAATGACAGTGGTGGGACTGTTTGTATCACCTTGCCAAAGGGTTGGGTGCAGTGGAGAAGCAACATGAAGGAAAGAAGTGTGAGTCATTATCTCAAGATAGGGGTCCTAAGCTAGGTTATACATGTGGCCACACTAGCCAGAGGTATTAGATGTTTCCTACAGCTACCTTGGACAAATTCACTCAGAGGGAGCAAAGGACCTTCAAGGTTCTATAGATGGAGCCAGGCAGGGTCCCCAACAGTTTCTCGGTAAACAAGCAGCAGGCCCTTTCATTCTAAAGGGATGCTTTTTAAAGCTCTATAGCCAATGGAAGTATATTTCTGACTCTACTCAAAAGTGTAGTGGATAGTTTTAAAGAGATGGTTAACAGACTAATACATCATGGAAACCAAAGATTTAGAGCTTGACAAAACTCAGAGATTAAATACACCCCTTTAGCAATTTTATATGTGACACATGAACTTTCTTTAGGTTAAGCAACTACCTTAACGTAAGACTGAGTAAAGTTAGTAAAGACTGGATTCAAACATATGTCCTAAGCATCTAAGTTCTTTGCACTTTCTGGAACTCATAGTCTATCTCCTTGAGGACACCAGGCCCTCTCTATGCAGTATCTGATTGGAATTAAGGACATTTTGCAAAATCTAAGTTCAAATCCCATCTCTGATGCTTATTACCTACTAGACAAGCCATCCCCTTCCCCCCAGTCCTCTGTTTCTTTATCTGGATAATGAAGAAATTGGATTAGATGGCCTCTGAGGTCCCTTCCCATATTACTTCTATTATCCTGAGATCTTAAGGAGTAAAGAACTTGTCTCTATCTATAACAACAATAAGATTTAGTCTAAGTCAGAGCTTCTTAAACTTCTGCTCCTGACCCCTTTTTGCCTGAGAAATTTTTACACAACCCTGTATATATAGGTATATAAAATAGATAAACAAATCAAACATTTATTGATAATAAATCATAAAATTTATTTGAAAGCAGTTCTTTAGAATACATGTAATTTTATCATTTATTAACGATGAAAGCAAATTTTCATACTAATGAGATAGATGTGCTTGGTTATTTTTACATAAAGAATTACATCTTGGCAGAATATTTGATACCTTTTACTGTTGCCAAATTTTTTGTGACCCCCCCACATTCGGGAATATGACACTATATGGGGTCACAGCCCACAGTTTAAGAAGCCTTGTCTAAGCAATGCTATTAAATTTTTTTGTGTTTCACAGACCTTGATGACAATTTGGTGAAGCCAGAGACTCCTTCAAAGAATAATTAATTTTTAAATGAAAAACAGAAAATACATAGGATTATAAAGGTGACCAATTCTACCAAAATATAGCTATTAAAATATTAAACACAAATGTATACACATATATATATATATATAAGTTCATAGAGCCCAAGTAATTTCTGAGACTGCTGCTTTAGAAATTCCCACAGATGGGAAATATTCAAATACTTAATTGTGATTGGCAGAGAGAAGTCCTCAACTGGCCTGAGGACAGATTATGATGAGACAGATTGTGTGTCCATTGTACAAATTCATTTTCCTGATAGGAATAATTCAAGATCCAGAGCTAATGAGAAGGAATAGAACTATGAACTTTGTATTTTACCCCCTCAAATCTTATCTCCTCCATGAGGTTCTTACTGCTTGACATAGCTTACTTTCTGGACTAAATGATCTTGTGCTAGAATCTGTAAATTTGCCCAGGCAAACTCACATATTATTTCCCATACGTTTCCCCCAACAGGTCTAGCACCCTTGGCAATAAGTTCACTATGCGAAGACACCCACAAAATGAGATAGTTCAAAACATGAATAAACATGTATTTGTCCTATAGACATTGCCACCTTCTTATCTCCACATTATGCATTTTATAAAATTTCCCTAATTCAAACTACAGGAAAATACCTTCAATCAGGTATAGAATGTAAGTTTCCAATTTTTCCTCCTAAATATTCATCCACCTAATCAAAGTCACTAGAACAGTTTGGGAACCTCATTAGGGTAAATAATATGTGGCTTTTAATTGCTTGTGATTTTTGTTTTTTAATTGGCAATTTATTTGCCTGCATTCATATTAAAAGTAAATAAAAATGGTTTCCAATAAATTCCTGGCCAATTTGAAGACCCAGATCATTGATTGGATGCAGCTGATGATTTGGAAGCAAAGAGAAGGCATTTTAAATGAATGGGAAAGCTCCCCTATTCTTGGTTTAAAGTTCTCACAGTAAAACAAAGAATAAAAGCAAGCACTTAGCATCTGGTGGGCCAAGCACCAAAGGGTGGCTTTACAGCCACCTGTTTGGCTTTGAAGTTTCCTACTATTTCTAATCCAAATTCATCCTATAGCAAAGGTTTTTTGTTTGTTTGTTTGTTCTTTTTAAATTAATTTTTATTTCAAACTTAACAAACGCATTAAATAGAATTGGCAATTGCATTTACACAGTGAAACAGAAAAGGATAGTGCATAAAACTACAGGTCTCCATTATGTATAGTTTTCTTTTTCTTTTTCTTTTTTTTTTTTTGAGTATATAAAATCAACCTGTAGCTTGTCTGTCCTTTCTGCTGTTTTCTCTCCTTTTAAAAACAAAACAAAAGATGTCTCAATAAAGTGCCATGCCTGGCACATAGTAGGCACTTAATATATTCATGTTTACTGTTGCCTAACAACGATCTTTTTTCTTTCTTTAATTCTTTCTTTCTGCTGCTCTAATCCTATCACCTTTTCTCTCTCATCTCCATTAGAAAAGAAAGAAAAAGAAAACCCTTGTCACAAATACAATCTTTATGAAAGTTGATGGGTGAGGCTAGCATTCCCTGACTAAGCTTCAGAACCTCATAAGCAAATCAGACTGAGTCCTTGGAAGGAATAGCCTCTGGCTGAATGAAATGACACTCTCCCAGAGACCCCTATCCCTAGGCTCCTGTAGCAGAGCAACCTTCCAGCTGGCATTAGAGCCAGGAAAGGAAATCCTTTCTACTAGCATTTGCAAACAACCTTTCCTCTTCCAATTAATAAGTTCATTTGAATTCATAATTTTTATTATTATTTAAAGCAAAGTTTGACTTTATTTTCACAGAAGGTCCCATACAACTGATTCTCTTCTCAGTAATGTTTATCTGTAAACAGTCAACATGGCTAGACTCTACAGGGTATGAGCTGGCCCCTCTGGAGAGTCACCCAGAGCTATGTGCACACATGCTTAGCAGGGCCAGAGTTTTCATAGGCAGTTATTGATCTGAGATCTTAAATAATTTCCAGTGCTTTGTGAAAGCATTTATGTTTACCATTAAATAACCTTCAAAGGGGTCGATGAACTTCCTTTTTTAAAAGATTTCAGATGTGTAATATAGTAATATGTTAATAATATCTCACATTAACAGTTTTTTTCATACAAATCCTAAAGACTTTCCATATCCTTTATCTTAGAGCAATATCAAATAGCCTTGTGAGGAAGATGAGAGTGGTAAGAGTGAGATCACTCACTCTTTTTTGTATGCTGGAAGACTAAAAACCAATAAGGCTCTTTCATTTGACCACTAGGCAAGTTAATGGCAGAGTGGGGACCTGAATCTAAGTCTCTCAATTTTTAGTCAAATTCTTATTATTTGTTATTCAGTCATGTCTGACTCTTCTTGGGGTTTCAGATTTTGGGGGTTTTCTTGGCAAAAATACTGGGGTGTTTTGTCATTTTTCTTCTCCAGCTCATTTTACAGATGAGGAAAGTGAGGCAAACTGAGTTAAGTGACTTGCCCAGAATCATACAACTAGTAAGTGTCTGAGGCTAGATACCAAAGATCTTCCTGACTTTAGGCCTGATGCTCTATTCATTGCACTGCCTTGCTACCCCTAGTATTCTTGTTATTTGTTATCATTTCTATTTCCACCTTTAATTCCTACACTTCTTTCTCCTATGAGACAGACTGCTAGGATAAAGAGAGAGACAGACATAAAGAGAGATAGAGAGACAGAGACATAGAGAGGAATAAAGAGAGAGAGAGAAAAAGAGAGAGAAAGAGAGAGAGAGAAACAGGGACAGAGACAGACAGAGGTGCTTCGTTGAGAGAAAGAGAGAGAGAGAGAGAGAGAGAGAGAGAGAGAGAGAGAGAGAGAGAGAGAGAGAGAGAGAGAGAGAGAGAGAGAGAGGTAGAAACAGACAGACAGACAGATAGAGAGAGAGACAGTGACAGAGAGACAGTGAAAGAAACAGAGAAAGAGATTGATAAAGGGAGGAAGGGATAGTATTCATCTATATGTGATTGAACATTGGGTCTTCTTTCTCCTGTTTCTTGCACCTAGACATTCTTCTAGGTGACTAACAAATTACTAAGATCCATAAAGCATATGTCTGAGGAAAAGCATAACTCATGATTATTACTAAGTTAGCATGTGAGAAATTCACTCCAAACCATTATATTTTATATTATTACCACTAAAAATCCACAAGATTTTTTGTCCCCTTTGACAAAAAAAAATTAAAATCAAAATGGTTAACCACATTTCTTATGGGCTAGACATTACTTTGATATTTTTGTGAGTCTATGATGTCATCAATGACACCAATTGCCTTCAATGGTAACAACGACAGTTTACCTATGCCTTCTTATCCATGTAATTCTTGCTCATTTGTCCCCGTAAATCTCCCACAGAGAGTTTAGCTAATAGGCTAGAAGCTTTTCTCTACATCAGAATTTCTGAATCTTTTTTGTGACATGGGTCAAAGACAATCTGGTGAAACCTATGGACCCCATGTCAGAAAAATTCTTTTAAGTGCATAAAATAAAATATTGATTATCACAAGGGAAACTAATTATATTTAAATACATTTTTAAGGTCATGGACCACAAGTTAAGAAGTCCTGCTACAGTTCTCCTGACACTGCATGGTTACCAATGAATAAACAGATTTACCACTGTGTCTTTTAGTCTATTATTCCCCTGCCCACAAACCTTTACTGACTCCCTTTTTTCCACAGCATCAAGTTTAAATTTCTCTGCTTTTTAGTCATAAACATCTATAAATTAATACCTATGTGTCCTCATTACTTACAAATACCCACTTTTTTTCAGTGTTGTCCTCAAATGCATCATGTTACTTTCATCTATAAGCCTTTACAGAAGGTTCTCCTCTCTACCAATCTAAAGGCTATCTATCCATCCTTTAAAACCAGACTCAAATCCTAAGTCTCCTGGGAAGACTTTACTAATTATTCCATTTCCTATCAGTGCTTCTCTTCTCTGAATTCCTATAGCACTTTGTGTATAATTAAGTGCCTAATTATTCAGTATAGACTCTGTCTTGTGTTATTTACTACTTATTCATATGTCTTGGTCTTGTCTCTATAGACAAATTGTGAATGCTTTGTGGTCAGAGACAGTATCTTATTCTTTTTCTGCCCCTTTCCACTCGCTTCCTCTGCCCCTAGTGCACTTCCATAGGACCAGGTACACAAAATAGGTGCTTAATAAATACATGTTGACTAATTTGAGGAATTTGTCCCATTGGAGAGTTTTTCCTTGAGAAGAGTTCTGAATATAACTTTCTTTATATGTTGCCTATCAGACTGTGAATCCTTTGCCCTTGATTTTTATCAACTCTCAATACTGTCATACCACTTTATCATCACCATAACCATCACCATCATTATCTGACATTTAGTGAATCTTTAGAATGGAATTTCATTTTGAGAAGAATCCATTTGAATTTTTGCCCAATTATATTTTAATTTTTCTTTAAAATTAATATTTCATTATATAAAAGTTACAAATTACATGTCTCCATATCTTAACAAAGATAATCATTGACTAAGACCAAAGTATATTTTCTTTCCACTTCTCCCCCTCTATTCTTCTCCCCATCTCCCCAGTATAATACCCTTCTTGTCTTCTTTCCTTTTAGAATATGAACCTTTTAAGTTTTTCTGTGACAGGAGTATAGTACAGTAGGAAAAACATTCAATTTGGATGTAAAGATATTGGGTTTAGGTGTGGGCTCTGGCACATGTAACCTATATATCATCTAACTTTTAGTTTCTCTTGTCTATAAAATGATATTTTAAGTTTTGGGACTGCTAAGATCCCTTCTGGCTCCAAATTAATTATCCTTGGTGGGGAGGAATGCGTTCTAATTAGATCTTTACTGTTTCACACACATACCCACAGACACAGACACACACACACACACACACACACACACACACACACACACACACACACCTCTCTACCATTATTCTCACAGCTCGTCTCACTTGGAATGCCTTTCTTCTTTCATCTACTTTTCAAGGCTGACCTCAAGTCTTACCATGACCATGAAATCTCTATCAAACTGACAACAATCTTCCTCATACTGAACTTTCCATAGCAATTACTGTGAATAACAGATATTTTGAGCTAATTATAATAAAATTCTCAACTTCTGACTATTTTTCTTTGATGTTTCATATAAATGAGTTTTACCTCCTCAACTGAACTGTAAGCTCCTTGAGGCTATATCTTCCCCTTCTATTCTACTCCTAACTGTGCCTAAGCATAGTTCTAGATAAACTATAGACATTGAATTAATTTGATTCAAAGACACAAAAATACAAAAAGAGAATAATTATTATTATATTATAACAATTATTTTAGCATTTTAATGCTTACAAAATTCTTTTCTTACAATAAACTGGAGGGCTAAATAGTAAATATAAAATTATTCCCATTTTACAGATGAGGAAATTGAGGCACAGAAAGGCAAAGTATCTTATTCAAAATTATATAGCTAGTTAGTGTCACTTAGTCCTGACTGTAGTAGGTCATGCTTTCTTTCCATTACATAATCCTGATATATAGATAGAAATAGATACACACATATGCACACACATACACACATACATTTGCCCTTTAGGTGGCTTTAATTTATTTATCTGGATTTGGAGTTCTATTTTATTTGTTTGTTTGTATTTAACTTCTTACTCACACCCATAATTCTCATGTCACCCTTTGAAATGGACTGCTGGTTTCTCTCTTAGGTCAGTTCCTGTTTGATGTCATTAGTTCTAAAATAAGTATATTGTCCTTCGATTCTAGTCAAATTTTGCCATGTGACTTAAAGAACCTACTTGTAGAGGAGAGTACATTAACAAATTGTGTCATTATACATTGTGTGCCAGGGACCCAACTGGTCCTATAATATGGCAGGGGGGAAAAAAAAAAAAAGAAAACTCAAGGGAAAAAAAAAAAACATGAAACTACCTAACACAAAACACTTTAAGTAAATAAATATCCAATCCACTAAAAGCTGGTATCTCAGGTTATCTGCGAGTAATTCACTACCCACACACATCTCTCATAAAAACATTAGTACATTTATTATGGGGGGTTTTATATGGTTTGCAGAGCATCTCACTAAAAACAATGTAGTGGCAGCAGTCATGTTCCATCAAAATTCACTGTTGTTGTGTTGTATTAATGTGAGTTTATGTGGGGAAAGATACAGCACATCTCTCTTTCTATAAAGGAATAAGACACACACAATCGAGATGCACAGTATATATCCATAGAGACGGGCACACCATATATATTTAAAATAGCTACTTTTTATCATACCCAATTCAACAAATCGCTACCTTGAACAATAGGAAATTACAGAACGAAAAGAATAGATAGAAGCATAAACTTTTCAAGGTTTGGTCCTTGTCAAGTGCTACTTATATTGTCACCTGCCACAGTGGCAGAGAGAGAGAGATGATACAGAGAGAGATAGACAGGGACAGAGAAAGAAAAAGAGACAGTGACAGAAAAGAGACAGAGGGAGAAGAGAGGGAGATAGAAACAGAGGAAGAGAAAACAGAGAGAGGGAAAGAAGAGAGAGATAGAAAAGATGTGGGAGAGTAAGAGGGATAGAGATTAAGAGATGCACAGAGAGAGACAGAGAGAAGTCACAAAGGAAATGCTGTTCTTTTCTCCTCCTTTTTCCTCTCTAAAAGGCTCTCTCTAAAATCAAAGGTGTCAGACTTTGCTTTTTCTTCCTGGCATGATCCGGAATGTATGGCTGAGGAATGACAGATGTCGGCAACCAGCTGCAATGAAGCATGCTAAAGTTTCAGTCTAATCCACTTATTCCTTTGCAGTCACGTAACCAAAACAAATGGCGGTGCTTTCCATTAGGAAAAAAAACACGGCAGTGCTACTTTGTTGCATAATGTAGCCCACACGCCATCTTGGTATCATTTTTTTGTTTTGTTTTGTTTTGTTTTTCTCTACTGCGGGAAAAGAGAAATTGCCCCTTTATTAGGACTATTCCCTGAGAGCTTTCCTGCACTCTCTTATGCTCTCTCTCTCTCTGCTCCCCATCCTGCCTGAGCTGCACCAAACCTTGAGGTCGCACAAATGACCATCCAAGTGCCATTTGCAGGACCTGTTTTCCAGGAGAAGAATGAACGGTTGGTGGTATGAGTTGGAAATGCACCGCATGACTTTAAGTCCATACATCTCCCTGAGAATCCATCCCCGTTATTCCAGCATTTACACACAAACAACCATCTACATAGCTACCCCCCACACGTGATATCTCTGCTTCTATACACGTATGTTCAAACACACACATGTCTCTGAACTGTTAAACTGGGCTGATCAGCGTAATCACCGGCACCATCCTTTTCTACTACTTGAATAAATCCAGAGGAATTACAAACGGAGCCCATGTGTAATTAAACCAAGGGCTGTTAGACTCTTCATTTAATAAAAACACTTGAAGGAAAAGCCCATGTAGGTTTTGCAATGCCAAGGGGAGTGTGAGGGTAAGCGAACATGGCATGCCTTCCTGGGAGCCGGGCCCTGACTCACGTTAGCGTGTAGTGCAGCCACCTTTTGAACCCTCGCTCCTTTAATCCTTGTAAGGAAAGAGAAAGGATCAGAAGTCATGTGGCTCTGTCACTACCAGCAGTTCCAGCAGCTGTGAAGCATTCTTTCAGCACAATTCATAAAAAAAGATGTGTCGGATTTCGCCCATGGCAGAACGGCGTTCGGTTTCTGGCCCTTCAGGCAAAAACAATAAATGCACAGAGGAAAATTTGAGATTTCCCCCCTTAAACTTCCCACAACAACCTCAGCAAAACCACATGACTTGCCTTGTACAATCTCCCTGGTGTTTTCAGCGCTACTTTGGCAG
>NC_133618.1:477508111-477553748 GCF_048593235.1 Sminthopsis crassicaudata
AAACAGTATTTTGTTGGACTTAGTAGCTTGGCTACCTGGCAAAGCTATCCCTTGAGGTTGATTGTCCCATATCCCACTCCCCAAGTTTCCTGGTTGGTTGACTGGTGTGCCTCTGAAAACACTTTTGAGATTCCTTCTTAGGACAGTTTGTTTTAGTGAGTCAAAATTGACTCCTCACTCACATCACCATCCCTTTCTTCTCAAAGGAAAAATGTCTTTTTTCCTTTACTAATCAGATTGTTAGAAGTATGTTCTCTGAACAGCAAATAAACTCTTGGACACCAGGTTTCTTTCTGTGGATGTGATATAAAGGGCCAAAAACTATGGGGCCCACAGACTACTATAGAAATTTGACAATCATCTAGCATTTTTTGTTTGTTTGCTTTGTTTTAAAAATAAATCCCCAAAACTTGTAAAATGAAAACTTATTTTTAAAACTTGAAAATTATCTCTTATTTTTATTTACCAGATATTAGATTTCTGATTTTGGACCAAAATTGAGGATCTATCCTGAGTCTGATATTGACTCCTACCTATCCCAATCCTATACATACACCCTGGACCAACTCTGAGTCAGAGCGTGTCTAGCAAGCCTTCCCCAACCAACCTAGAACACTTACAATCAGGCCCCATAGTCAGGTCCTGAATTGTTCTTTAATTATTTTGTTTAATAGTTTTATCTTGACCAGCTAGGTGGCGCAGTGGATAGAGCATCAGCCTGAAATCAGGAGGACCTGAGTTCAAATGTGATCTCAAACACTTAACACTTTTTAGCTGTGTGACCCTGGACAAGTCACTTAACCTCAATTGCCTCAGGAAAAAAAGTTTTATTTTTAAATAAACTCCTTAAGATACCATAACATGCATTTCTCTGTCTTCCTTTGTGCCTAACGTAGTGTTGAAAACATGGGGATTTCTGTAAATACTTGTTAACTGATAAATTCACAGGTATTGACAAGGGAAATAATTGAGGCTTTTTTTAAAAGATTTCTTCCCAGACATCCTTAGCCCTATGTCAATTAATGCTATGCTTATATACAAGGCTAGCCTCAGTTTGGGGGTGGGGGAGAGTGGGAGAAAGGAACTTAGTTGTATTCAAACAATCTAAGGTTTTGTGTTTTTTTTTTTTAATCTACAAGATATCAAATAGCCCATTAGATTGGATTTTTAACTTCCTGTTATTGTACAGACACTTATCTATACCTATACCTGCTCCATGATAGTCACAAACCAACTGGGAAATTCCCAAGAGTAGAAATTTCCATTGGCTATTTTCATAATGAATCAGCTAACCAATCCCCTAACAGGATTTTTACATACAAGATCACTTGAATGCCAAATTTGTCTCTGACTAAAATTCACTAAAGACTGGATAAGCAGGAGTTAATCAACTAACAGACATTTATTAAGCATCACCATTGTCAGGAACTGTGTGATGGGCCGAGTGTCTGAGTTTCAATTTTAATTTTGATGGCATTATTTTCCCCGACTCCCCCATCCCTCACCAACCTCTAAAAATAATCTGAAAAAATAACTCATCTGATCAAGCCAAACTCTGTTGTAATGTTATTTAGAAAACTGTAAAGGACCAGAAGAGCTAAGCAGCACCTCACCCACAATAGTAGTTCTTTTCATGCTCAGTAGACCCAGTTTAGTTATCAAATATTCATGTAGGTGCTCTCCAGGTACCAGAGAAGGGTGTAAAGCTGGAGTAAAAATGGACTCTAAGAACACAGAAATTGACTCTTTGGAGGATATTGTTAAGTACCTGCCCAGGCTTTCTACCCAGTATCTAGCTGCAATTCTCTCCAAAGCTGCATTTCTTAAATACAGTCACAAGAAAGAGAATTGCTTAGGGGACTCGGCATAAAGTAGACATTTCTAAGTAGCTGTATAGCCTTCTCTACCTGCTGCATTTTAGAACCCGGCATAGATCCTTGGAGGGACACATATCTAAGATATCTGAGCGGCCTTCTATAACACCCTCCTCCCCTTTCAGGTAGAGCACTTAACCTAAATGGAGTACTGAAATCCGTTAGCATGTAATGTCGATTCAGTAAATGTAGTATGAAAATTAAAGCCACCAAAGAGAGAGCCTTTTTTTATGCATGCAGACTAACTGCCTTTTGAGATGGCTTTTTACTACCTGTACTAGTTGATATTTGAATCTATGACAGGTATTATCAAATATATTAAAGTGCCCACAATTGTCAATAGGCACTCACCTGCTATATTATGAATATTCTATGAAATGAGTTAAAATCATAGAAGTCCTCCTAACAAAATGGGTGCGTGCACATCTGTGCTGTGTGAAAGCTTGGCTTGCCTATGAGGTTGAGCAGTAAGGACCACATCCCAACTAAGCTGATGCTTAAACAAATCCCCCCAAACCCACAGCAGAGTCCTCAAGGCTTGCCAAAAAGAAGGGCTCAGTAAAGGTCCCCATCTTGACATAGGTCTTTTAAAAAAGTAAGATGGAACAAGATCCCCCACCATGGTTTAAGGAACGTGAATACACTAATCCTACAGAACAAATTCAGACAGGTTCAGAGAGCCATTTATTAACCCAATATTTTGTTCAAAAGTGACAGCAAACTTCATATTTCAAAATACTTGAAATGTCACCTGAACAGGCTATTGAACAAATCCAGGCCTGGCACTATTTTGCGTATAGTAGGCATTAAATGAACGTTTATTTAATTGAATAAAATATAATTGAACCAGTGGAGTAGAGGTTCAGTAGACTTGGGATAGAGTACCAGGCTATAGCCAACATTTCCTTATTCTAGTTTAAAGTCATGCTCATAATGTATTTTAAACCCTGGCTTTGTTGTTGTGCTATATTCATTTTTCTGGCAGTCATAAACACATTGTTATGTTCTTTTAAAAAAATAAAATCAAACATTACCAGCTTCTTATAAATGCAATAAAATCAATCATTTCCCTCTCACACATTGAATGAAATATCATACCCCTTGAAGACACATAGTAGTTAGTATTTGTAGCAATTTTTTAATTTAAAAATTTTAATAATTAGAAATTGCAAGATCACAGAAAAAAAAAGCCAAGGCAAAGGTCAGAACTCATTACTAGAGGTACACACACACACTTATACACAGAAGAATTTTTTAAAAATGTTTTTGAGATTTTATTTAGCTTGTCCCCTAAAAGTATCACTATCAGCAGAGACTCAGAATCCCTAATTCACAGGGCTATTTTTAAAAAATAGTTTGATTTGTTTATGAAGTCAGCCTTCCCTATTTCCATGAGATATAGACATCAACAGTGAATAGACCTTTTTCTAATTGAACTGATAGGTTGAAAGTGAACACGTCCTTGAATTTACACTGAAAGATAGACAGTGATTATTTATAATAAGGGATTTAGCCAACTGCCTTTCCATTTGTACAGCAAGGACTTTATCAACAGACCATGTTTAGGTAAATAGTGCCAAATAAGATAAATTCTGTATTAAAGGACGAATGTCTCCCACTGTCAGATGGAGAGGGAAGAGATGCTGGTTCGATGACATGCCCTGTAAGTATAAAAGGAAGGACTGTATTAAGATAGCACTTTGATGAATTAATGTGAGCACAAAGTTCAGCTTTGACTGGCTTCTTCCAAACTGAATGTGGGAATGCTCTTAATTTCAATCTGAGATTTATTTAATTTGAATTAAATTTGGTTCCACATCCTGTTTTGCTAGTCTGCAATAAAAGCAAGATTTGCCAAAAAGAAAAAGGAATGAAAGAAAGAAAGGGGAGAGAAAAAAAGGCATTGTATATGCATTTATTAAACGAACGGTATTTGTCTAGCCAGGGTTGAAACCTTTCTTTAAAACACACAACTCTGTCTCTGAGCTTCCTTGCCCACGATATTATAGCTTAGCTATCTCCTTGCTGAGGGGCCTATTTGTCTGCTTTAAGTGAAATCACTCAATTCTCAAAAGTCAGTGGAGGACTTTAGAAGGGGGAGGGCTGGGATAGGCCACTCCAAATAAGTCCCATTAATCAAAAGACACAGTCTAATGTAACTAATATTTTACAATTAGAGAAGACAAGATGGAACTAAAAGCCATCTATCTCTCTTATACCACATGATCATCGATTCATAATCGGAAGACTGAGAGTTGCACAAAGATGCATTTACGGGGTGGGGGGTGGAAGGGGGGGAGGATTGGTCTGAGCCGGAGATAATGAACACGATGAGAAAGAGAGACGCTGAAGGCTGAGGAGAGATGACAGAGTAGTTCAATGCTGACGGATGACATGAAGATGAGTACGGATACCTGACAGGAGGCGAATGATGACTGCAGTCCTTCCCCACCATTATGATCCTCAATTATCTTGGTAAGGGACTAAGAGGGGAGGGGGAAAACGGGGAGGCTGAGCCCATCCGTTTACTTATAAGCTAGGATGATACTAGACGGTGCCACACTGCTGGGGAAGGCCACCTCGCCACCATGGGATCAGCACTTTATAGAAAGCTGTAGTTTTCATTGTCAGCGCTTGTAGGCACAAGGGGAAATGGGTGAACCACGGTGCTTGTCCATCTGTTTTGTAATAAAATTCCTAAATCTTCAAAGGAAGCGATTTTTTTTCTTTCACTGCCACCTTCAGGGAAAAAAAAGGAGCTGGCCCTGTGACAAAAAAAAAAAAAAAAAAAAAAAAAAAAAAAAAAAGGGAAGGGGGGCCGAGAGGGAAAGAAGGAATGGCCTCACTATAGAATTAGCCAGATAGAGACAGCTCATACTCCAGAAATGATATTCACAGAACTCCACAAATGAGTAATATATGGTGGGAAATGAGCCAGCAGGAGTAGATGCAGAAGCTGAGAAAATGTGAGAGGCAAATGAAAAGGAACTTTTCAAGCTCCTTCGTTGATTCAGGGAATTATGAATAAAAAGAAGAGGAAACTTCCCTCCTGGTCGGCTGTGCAGTCGGCAACAGTGCCACAGGCTACTATTTTTATACCCAGAAAATTTTCCGTTCTGCTACATTATTTATTTTAGAAGATAGAGATCACGCCCAAATGCGTGTGTGCATAGTGTCTTTTGAACAAAGAAAAACAAATGAGGATTTTACCATTGCTAAGTTCTCCTAACATCCCCAAAAATCAGAATGGGGGAGATGCCACCCAAAACCACCTGAATGGGAACCACAAACATTTGATGGAAATCTGGATCTGGCTAGAGCTGCAACTTTCACCCAATCCCCATCTCCTCCTTGGTACAGAGACTAACTCTTGGATATACAATTCTGCAGAGACAGATTATGTAATATGTATATGCCACTAAACCAAAGTATAAGGTCCAGGGTAATTACGATTAAAAAAAAATTAAATCATGTCCAAGCTAGCTACTCAACACGTGTTCTATAATTTATCCTGACTTTTCTCCCTCTATTTCATCTATCTCCTACACACTCCCTTCTGTACCCCCCCTTTCCTTACCCCCACCTTATCTATCTACAGCTATGGAGTGCCTGGTTTACAATGAATCAAAATATGAATCGTGCAGCTTGGCTCAGCTGCATAGCAACAGTCCTCTTTGCTCCTGCACATACCAACGTGCCTGAATTGAGAGGTACCTTGTGATCCCCCTGTTGCATCTCCCCCAATATACATATTCCAATGACTTGATGAAGAAATAGCTATGGCATTATTCATATTTTTTACTGTAGTCCAAGAGACCACCCTTCTTGTGCTGGTTTTCCCAGTCAGGAAAAAGCTGTTGAGAAACATAGCAGAGGATGAAAATAACATCAGACTCCTAAGCAGGAAAGAGCTGCTAATGAGGGGAAATTCTATAATTTGGAAAAAAAAATAATGATCGCCATCAAATCTTGGGGGTCTGATCCCCTTCTTCATTTAATGAGCCCTTTGACAGATTCCTCTAAAGGGCATCCCCCAAGTCTCCTAATGCCAGTCTATGATAGTGACCCTCTAGAAATACAGGAAAGGATATTTAACTGAATCTGCCAGGCTAATTAGAGGCTAAAGGTATTAAATTAAATGAGATCAGTAACTCTAATTGATACCCCCACTTAACCCCTCAAAGGCAGCACTGAAACACCTCATGTCTGCGACACCAAACTGGAAATACTATGGCCATTAACAGGATATGAATTCTGTATATGACCATATCTCCAAATAGGGTTATTGGGAGGCCATTTTGCCAGGCAACTAAAGGCCCTTTTGGTTTAACATTAGAATTTCACATGACATCAATCAGCTTGAATAAAGTCATTCTACAAGCTATCAGAAAGACTAACCAGTTTATTTTCAACTAGTCTGGCATAAAACAATTGAACTAACCCATATCTGGATAAGAAAAAAAATCCTAAAACAGAGCAAAGGGGAACAAGGGATATTTTCTTTCCTACTGTTCATTATATATGGTTTATAGGAGGCACAACTTTGAACATTTTCAAAGGTATAGATTTCTCCTTTTCAATTCACATCAACAAATATATATTGTATATTTACTAATTGCAAAGCAATATAGAATATGTTTAAATACCCTGGAAAATCCTTAAGTAATGATGAAAGTTGAGTTTTAAAATAGAATTTATTT
This sequence comes from Sminthopsis crassicaudata, assembly GCF_048593235.1. Classification (NCBI taxonomy): domain Eukaryota; kingdom Metazoa; phylum Chordata; class Mammalia; order Dasyuromorphia; family Dasyuridae; genus Sminthopsis; species Sminthopsis crassicaudata. The sequence continues at coordinate 477,514,686 of NC_133618.1, forward strand.
ATTAACAAAATCCTGGTAGACAAATCAATGGAATGTCCATTCATTTTGTTTGTGGCAATTTAATATATCCATATGTAAGTATACTTATAAATATATGCCCTAGACACCTGCAATTATTAGTATTTATTAAATGTGAACTGGTAGAATATATAAAATATTAGAAGGTTTTTTTTTAATGAACCATGTGTGTATTTCTTAGAATGAAACATAATCTAAACTTGGCGTATTAAATTTTATCTAGATAAGTATTAAATTTATGAACTATTTTACATGTTTTCCATGGAGCTCTCATTAGCAGTCTTTTATTGATAAGGGAACACGAGATAGAAACATCAACAAATATCTTCAGGTTTGAGGACTTAGAGAATGGTCTTTATGGGACTGGGCAAAGCCCAGAAAACAAAGAGATTTTTGAAGGCTTTGCAACAGATAAAAATCAAACAAAAATCTGGTTCCAAAGGATAAGTAGTAGCAATTCTCTCTAGTAGCACAATTAAAGGAAGCAATAGCTTCAATATTAAAAGGTGAAAAGAGAGAGAGAGAGAGAGTCACTTCTGACTATTGTGATAAAAACCAAAATAATCCAGATTAAAAAAAAAAAAAAACCCAAGTAACTGAATTCCAAGTGGAGAGATCACAAAATAATTTTCTAAAGTTGCCCGTTTCATGTAGATGTGGTAGGAACAAATCCTCTTGACCCAAAAAAGGCCCCTGGCTTAAACAAAATATAACAGTAACCTGGCTTGAAAGATGAAAGGGAGGGGTCAAGGAGAGGGGAGGACATCGGTGTTCGTAATTGTGTGTTTGCCTTAACAAAGTAATAGGTGAGGAAGTCAAAGAAATTATTTGGGGATAAGTGAAGCCTGGGAGAGCTATCAAATATCTTATTAGAATAGAGATTAGCTAGAGCTCATGGCCAAATCACATATAATTTAACAAAAAAATTTTTTTTTCTCTTTCACATCGTCTGATATTAAACGGAAACTATTGTTCAAATTCAGGAACTCATAATCCCATTCTAGCGTTCTGTGTCGGGAAATTTCAGAACGGGTCTTTGAAGTTTATTGTGGCCATAAGAGTGGTCTTTAGTGCCACCTAGAGGAATACAGGGAGCATGACATGTGAGCCACTCGGAGGAAAATTAAATACAGCTGAATAATTGAATGAGGGGGCAAGTTGAATCAGGGGTCACCATCTGTTTGACTAGAATTGTTGGCACATTTCAGCTAAGCCTCACGCGCATCATAAACATGCTTACAGTTATCATAGCTCGCATTGCCCTAAAATAAAAGAAAATTGGTCCTAAAATAAGCTTGAACTAATTAAACGTATACCATGGTGTTGTCATGGATACAGGAGGGAAGGTCACCAGATTCTCATGGCACCAGGAAGGGTGGCCGAGCCAAACAGAGACAGGTGATTCTTTAAAAACCCAGAGGCAAAGCATCTCCCCGGCCGCCCCGGATGTCGTTAGCAGCCAGGCAGCCTGGTCTGGGGCTGAGAGGCTGCGTGCGGTTTGCATGCATGTTTTCCTTCTTGTAGGGTGCATGTATGTATGTGAGTGCACACGTGTGTACATGTGTTATGTGCACGTGTGTGTGAGTGTGATGTGTGTGTATGTGTCCTATGGATCTGGGGGCACCCGATGCCTTCTTTGGTTCCTGTGGTGGTAGAAACTCCAGAGCTCTTTGTGATGGGCGTAGCTGACTGAATGACAAGTCTCTGATTGAAATGCTTATCTGACTGGGCGGAGGGCAGGGGGAGATCCAGCTTTTGAAGGGGTGGATATGACGTGAATTGTATCCTCTCTGCCAGTTTAACATGAGACTGGCCATTTACCAAGAGTCTAGCTGTGTATGTAACATTATGTTCTCTCTGTGTGAGTGTGCGATATGTCGCTCTGTACAGGTTATATTGTGTTCTGTGTGTGAGTGTGCGATATGTCACTCTGTACAGATTACATTGTGTTCTGTGTGTGAGTATGCGATATGGCACTCTGTACAGGTTATATTGTGTTCTGTGTGTGCAAGTGTGTGATATGTCGCTCTGTACAGGTTATATTGTGTTCTGTGTGTGAGTGTGCGATATGTCACTCTGTACAGATTACATTGTGTTCTGTGTGTGCAAGTGTGTTATATGTCTCTCTGTACAGGTTATATTGTGTTCTGTGTGTGAGTATGTGATATGTCGCTCTGTACAGGTTATATTGTGTTCTGTGTGTGAGTGTGTGATATGTTGCACTGTACAGGTTATATTGTGTTCTGTGTGTGAGTGTGTGATATGTTGCACTGTACAGGTTATATTGTGTTCTGTGTGTGAGTGTGCGATATGTTGCTCTGTATAGGTTATATTGTGTTCTGTGTGTGTGAGTATGCGATATGTCGCTCTGTACAGGTTATATTGTGTTGTGTGTGTGAGTGTGTGATATGTTGCACTGTATAGGTTATATTGTGTTCTGTGTGTGTGAGTATGCGATATGGCACTCTGTACAGGTTACATTGTGTTCTGTGTGTGAGTGTGCGATATGTCGCTCTGTACAGGTTATATTGTGTTCTGTGTGTGAGTGTGTGATATGTTGCACTGTATAGGTTATATTGTGTTCTGTGTGTGTGAGTATGCGATATGGCACTCTGTACAGGTTACATTGTGTTCTGTGCGTGAGTGTACGATATGTCGCACTGTACAGGTTATATTGTGTTCTGTGTGTGAGTGTGTGATATGTTGCACTGTACAGGTTATATTGTGTTCTGTGTGTGCAAGTGTGTGATATGTTGCACTGTACAGGTTATATTGTGTTCTGTGTGTGCAAGTGTGTGATATGTCACACTTTACAGGTTATATTGTGTTCTGTGTGTGCAAGTGTGTGATATGTCGCACTGTACAGGTTATATTGTGTTCTGTGTGTGTGGGTGTGTGATATGTCACACTGTACATGATACATTGTGTTCTGTGTATGAGTATGTGATATATCACACTGTACAGGTTACATTGTGTTCTGTTTTCTCTAAATATTCTCTCTCACTCAGAGGTAAACAAATTCTCTCAAGTTTTCACATGTAAGAGTCAGGCTCGTGGGACAGGGGATAGAAAGAGTGGTTTGAATTTCCCCTTTACCCTGTCTAAACCTCCAAGTTTCATTGATTTAAAAGTGGGTTTTCAAATAAGATAGCTTGTTGGGTTTTGTAGCTCCAAGGATAAGGGACTAACACTCAATAGAAGGCAGAGCTCAGAAAAAGGAGAGCAGGTAAATGCTAAAGAGAATAGCTGAATCTGGAAAAATCCAGCATACTCCAGCTTCATTGAGCTGTATAAATAGTCAGCTAAATGGTCCAATGGATAGAATGCTAGTCTTGGGAGTCAGAAAAACAGGTTCAAATCCTTCCTCAGATATTAACTAATTGTGAGAGCAGGGGCAAATCATTTAACCTTGAATTGCTCATTTTCCCCATCTGTAAAATGGAGTTAACAATAGCATCTATCCCATGGAGTATTATGAATATCAAATGAGAAAACATTTATAAAATGGTCTGCAAAACTTAAAGATCTGTTTAAATGTGCACTGTAAACCCCTCAATGCCAGGTACAAGCTCTTCTCCTTTTCTCCAAAATGTCACATTGTTTCATTTTAGTATTTTGTCATTTTTTTCTCTAGTGAACAAAATTCAAGAAAAAGTGACCCCAAATTTTAATGTTAATTCTGACCCCAAGCCCACTGGAATTCAAGGTTATGGAGATAATATTCTTCTTTCTACTCTGGACAAAATATTTCTTACTCCTGCTTAAAACCTATAAAAGAGAAAGGGGAACAACTCCCTCCTAATCAAATTCAGTGAACTGTGTGACACTGGGCAAGTCATTTAACTTTGGTTCTCATGTATATGCACATACACATGCACACTATGCACATATTCTATACATAGACAACACATATACACATAATACACATGCATACGGACTATATACATTAATATACACATACATATCCATATATACATAACATTCCCAGGTCATATTTGAAGTTGGGTTCATAACCAAGCTTTTCTGTACCCTTGTGATCTTAGACACATCTTTCCTTTCCATGAGCTTTCATTTCTTCATCTATGAAATTAAGGGTTTGTACAAGATTACCTCTAAGTTTCCTCCCAACTCTAACCCCAATAACTCTCATGTTTTGGTGAAGAGTTTTCAAGGACTGGGTGGTGATTAAGGTTCTGCTTCCAGCCCCCGTTCTATTTATATAATTTTGAGCAAGTGACTTCTCTGCATTTCAGTTTCCTCGTCCATAAATTGAGGGGGTCGGATTTATAGATCTTGAAGGTTCCTTTCAGTTCCAGAACACTGAGAGGACTCTGGGGTACAGGGGTAAGAAGTAGCAAAATAAGTTGTATTTGCATATCTCATATATTTCTGGCCGTATTTTAAAGATCACTATTTTTCAAATAGAGCAACTAGGTGCCACAGTAGAATGGCAGTGAGTTCAAATCCGATCTCAGACACTTACTAGTTGTGTGATCCTGAGCAAGTCACTTAATACTGTCTCCTCATCTATAAAATGAGCTAGAGAAGAAAAATGGACAACCACTTCAATATCTTTGCCAAGAAAATTCCAAATAGGGTCACAAAGAATCCAAAAGACAACAACATACTTCTCATCACCAGAGATAGGGATGGGTTTTGACAGAAGGATGAAAAAAAAGTGAGGGATTTTTCTTTACCTTCTCCTCAAAATCCTTTCCTGGGTGCTTCCTACTTTCTTTTTAACATTTCCTTTACTCTTAACTCTGAGAAACTGGTACTTTCATTCTTCACCGGCCACTCTTTCTGTGGTTGCCTGCAGGCTTGCATTTCAATGCAATAGGGGATCTTAATGGGCTTCCCGAGTGCCTTCCACAATACTACTTGTCTTCTTGGCAACCATGAATGCTCTCACAAACCCTGCATCCTCCTTCTCTCCATCACTCACATCAGTAATCCAGCCAGGGACATTCAAATTGCTGTCTGTCTAGAGATTATTATGAAGCAACAGTTAAGGGGAATGAGCTATTGATAATCCACCTCTTGGATGGATTAACTTTCAAAAATAAAAAATCCAGTTAGCACCCGGATAAAGAGAGTTCTGAGTCTTTATTGAACCTGCCTTAACACAGCTGGGCGGGCTGGCTGGCAGGAAGGCAGGCAAGCAAGATTTAAGCATTCTATAGGCACTCCACCCCTCTCTTACCTCTCAGAATAAATCACCTGTTGCAAGAGACAAAAGGCAACTCTGCCCCCTGGCCGACTCGATGTTGAATAGGTCTGCAGGGAACAGAACTATTTTCTGTGACTTTTCATACATGTAACTTTTTTTTTTCTTTTCTCCTGAATAGAGATTTAACTGGCTGATGGATAGAGAGAAAGAATGTGAAGTAGTTTAAAGTCTGAGAATGCACAGCTACCACAGATTACAAGGCCCCATTAAGACACTGGATTTAGAGCTTCTCCACAATGTGAGAGGCAGTTTATTATAAGGTGGAAAACATTATAGTGGAAAGAGCATTGGCCTAGAAGACAGGAAGGCTAAATTCTAGAATTGACTTGTGACTAACAAGTTGGATGGCTTTGAGCAAGTCATTGAAATTCTGTGAATTTTTGTCAAGAAGGGGGCTATATATACTTTAACATATTTAACATGTATGGGACTACCTGCCATCTAGGGGAGGGGGTGAAGGGAAGGAGGGGAAAAGTTAGAACAGAAGGTTTTGCAAGGGTCAGTATTGAAAAATTACCCACGCATATGTCTTATAAATAAAAAGCTATAATAAAAAATAAAATTAAAAAAGATAAAAGAAAAAAGAATCATTAATAAAAAAGAAAGAGGGTTATATTAGATGATGTTTAGGGTGTAGAATAATGGAATTTGGGGGTATATAGGGAAAGACCTTCAATATTTAGTAGTCATAGGACCTTTCCCAACACTAAAAGCAAAATCAATAATGAATGTCCAATACAATTATACCACTATTGCCACTCTCCCCCCTCAAAAAAAAAAATCCCAGCAAAACAAAACAAATACAATAGGACTTGCTTTATTTAGTCTAGCAAAATCAAGCCCTGTCTATATAATAGACAGTTATATGGAACAGAGTTAGAAAGATCTGAGTTTTAATCCTGTCTGAGACACTCACGAATTCTTTCACCTTGGGCAATTAAATAACTTATAACTTATCTTTTCTCAACCTCAATTTTCTCATCTATAAAATGGGGATAATAATAGCATCTACTTTACAGGGTGATAGTGAGGATCTAATGACATAACATGTGTAAATGTTTTGCAAACTTTTAAGTATTTCATAAACACTAGCTCTTCTATGCTACCTATTCCCATTCATCTATAAAACTGGAATAAGGATGGCTTCTCACAGGGCTCTTGTGAGACTCAAATGAGATAATGCATTTTGCAAACCTTAAACCACTATTTAAATGCTAGTTTCTACTGGGTTGCTGCTACAACTACTCCCACCACTACTACCACTGGCAGTACTTGACATAGTGCTTGGAACATAATAGGCACTTAATAAATGTTGATTGACTGATTTACTCCAGCTCATTTTATACATGAGGAAACTGAGGCAGAGTTAAGTGACTTGCCTGGGGTCATACTGCTAGGAAGTGTTAGAGAGTGGATTTGAACTCTAGTTTTATTGACTCCAGACCCAGCATTTTACACTAATCTACCTGGCACATTATAGGTACTTAAATACTTATTAACTGATTAACTATTACTATCACCACCACTACTACAACTGTTATTATCCATATAATCTTAGATCAAATGCATGAAATTAATGCACCAGAAGACATGGAATTAAGTGATACAAAATGGCTCTTTTTTCATAGATGAACTACAGAAGATGGGGAATACTCTGAATTCCTTATTCTGAAGGACATTTTCAGGACAAGGCCTGGCTTAGCAAACACCTATATGTAAAAACCAATAAAGGAGGCCTCTGGGAGAAATGATACTCTGAGAGACCTAGGAAAATGAAAGGAATTGATGGGCAGATTGCAAATTCTGCAAATGCCATAGGAACTAAAAACTAAACTGAAAGACAGGATTTAGCCATCTTAAAAAATAGCAACTTTAAGAAAACAGCTCAAAGAAAGAAAGCTGTAGCAATTCTTGGATGATGGCAAGGTTAAAAATTCTGAAGATCTTCATAATCATGATAATGAACAAATATATTTTGGCTGGTTTCCATTCTTGGAGCTTATATTCAACACATCAAATAAAAAATATAGACAAAAGAAACAATGCTTTTTTTTCCCTCATGGGAAGGCAACATCATCCCCCAAAGCTATGAAATCATTAAAAAATCTTGAGTTTTTCTTGGGGTCTACAACTTCAAATTATTTAATTTCTTGCTTCTTCTGAAGTTCTTACTTTAAAGCCTCATCCTAGTGTGGAGGAGACTGTGAGTTCTCTTAGGCTCTTGGGCTCCAGATATTGGGATCCAGAAAGGTGGGGTCAATCATGAATTATAAGAGAATTGTCTAAGGACTAGCTTAAATAAGTTCAGAGAGACTCATTGCCAAGTTAATTATAGGATCATTAGTTGGTGTTGTTTTTTTTTCAGTCACAGCACCTTTTAAGCACCATCTAGGATCATAGGTTCCTAGACAAAGTTGGAAGAGACAGAAAATATCCATTCATCCAACTCCAGCTTTTTAGAAAGGGACAAAGGCCAAGAAAGTTTAAGTGACTGCAGGTGGTATCAAAGGTAAGACTTGCATGCTGCAATTACTTTGTAATGAAAGTATCCATTTTAAGAAATGTGTTTGATGCTTTTTAGCCCTAGAAACTTTGGTTATCTGTAGAACAGGTAAAAGTAATAATGCCACTTCACAAGATAACTGGTCTCTTCCCTGACAAATGCCATCACTCTGTCTTCAAGCACACTATCCTCTGGATTAAGGAGGAGAAGGTTTGAGGCATAAAACTGATTAAATCTACTGGCTGCATCCAATTCTAGTCCAGTTGATGCCTGGGTCCCATTCATTAAGCAGAGAGATATGTAACCAAGACCCTGGTAGTGATTTTCCTTTCACTTAGGATGCCTCTTTTAATTTTTAAGAAATGAATTTAAATTGTGTGTGTGTGTGTGTGTGTGTGTGTGTGTGTGTGTGTGTGTGTTGGGGACGATCATTGAAAAGCATCTTTTTGTTTCCAAAGCAATGAATGTTTCATTTATTTGATAAATGCATTTCTAAAGTTGTTTGTAACTTAAGCTTGTGAACTTTATTCCATTTTTAAAACACTGAAAAAAAAAATCTAGCTATTAGAGGGAAGAAAAAAATTTCTCTCCTATTGTTATTTTTTTAAGAAAAAAAAAGATACCAGTTCCTTAATTTGCCTAAATGACTCATGAGATCCTCTCCAAATCTCAAAAACACAGATTCTGACTTTTGCATCTAAATAAAATCTGTGTACTAAGAGAAGAAAGAAGATTGACCTGAGAGTTATGACAGCTATAATTAGTCCCAGTTTGCTTCTATCTAACTGTACTGTTTTGAAACTTTGTACCATCAATCAATCAATCACTGTGTGAGACATGTCCTCAGTGAAAGAAATCATCTCTTTTTAGGAGGAGCTTAAGTCACTTCTTCTCTGGGTCTCACTGGCCCCAACTGTAACAAAATAAGAACCTTGGACTTGGTTTGCAGTTCAACAAGGTCTGTGATTCTATGCTTCCCAATCTGGATGTTATCTATCTGTGCTTTAAGCAATAAATATCTGTACAGTAAAAGAAGAGAAAAATTTAAGCTGTATGTTGTTAAGCTCTCTGTGTTGCTTTTGATCTGTTTCTGGTCCCAGGTATCAGATATTTCCCCCAAGTGAACCTAATTGATCATATCATAAAGATGGTCATTGAAATGATTTGTCTGGCAAGGGGAGGCATAGGTAGTTCACAGATTCAGCAAAAGAAAGTAAGAGGCTTAAATTTTTGTGTTTAATCTATCTTTTGTAGTTTCTGCTTTTTTACACGTTTTTCTTCACGGTATGGAGTGACAGTTTTAGAACCAAGGAACAACTTTTTAATAAGGACTGTTCCCCAGTGGTGGAACAGGCTGCCCCAGGATATAATGAGTTCCATGTTTCTAAAGATCTTCAAGTATGAGCTAGACATGCTGTAGAAGGGTTGCCTGTCCTATTACAGTTTGGGCTAGATGACTTCTGGGTTCTCTTTCCAGCTCTGAAATTCCACAAAGGATCAGATATGGTCACTCTAGTTAAGCCTAGTGATGTTAGTCCTGCTATCCAAACAAAATGGAATTGTCTGTATAGGTCAATGGGACATTGATCTTAGGAAGAAAGCAAACAAGAGAAGCCAGGGACACATTGCACTCCTGACCAAGCAGTAATGTATTCCAATACTATCTGCTGGGCCTATTCCAGCCCCTTTACTGCCTTTATTTGATTTCTTTAGAGTTTAATTTCTTTAGGTCTCTGATGTGGATCTCACTGCAAATACCACTCCAAATTAAGGCCCCTAGTATTTAGTATCATAGTATTTGAGATAGAAGGGATTCTAACCCAACTCCTTCATATTATAGTGGAAAAGACCAGTTTTCCAAAAAGTAAGGTGATTTGTCCAAGGTCCTACAAATAGTAAGTACTCAAGTTAACATTTGAACCCAGATCTTCTCATTCCAAATTCAGCCTTTACACCACAGTAAATTTTTTCTCCTACTTCATAAGTCTGTTGATAACTCCAGACAACAGTATCAGTCCTATTTCTGACCACTCACAGTACCCACTGCCTGAATATGACTGATCATATTTAGTATATGGCATAATTTAGCACTAAATTCCATGCTGCCAGGTATTGTTTTCCAATGATTTCATATATATGAGTCATGTCTCCCCAGTGACACTGTAAGACTTAGAGGACAAAGACTATGGAAGGAAAAAAGAAGACTTTCACAGGACTTTGGGCATATGGGGTTTTTGATAAATTCTTATTTCATTTTTCCATATGATGAAGCCTATAACTCCTAGTTGAGCAAAGGTATTATCTCAGGAAATAATGACCAGGGGAATCTTCACTATCTGTGGAGAGGCAATGTGGATTATCAGAAAAAGGTGGTTTGAGACTCTGGAGACAGCTGGGTTTCAATCCTGCCTCTGAGGCCACTTCTGAACAAGTTGCATTTCCTCTCTAAACTTCAGTCCCTTGATCTCTAAAAAAAAGGATAATGATTACCAAGTTCTGTTTTGAGGATTATACTTCAACTGCTGACCTGCCTTACAAAACTGTTGAGAGGAAAACGCTTGGGAAACTTTAAAAGTATTACAGTGATGTGAGTTATTAGCAAGTTATTATTATCTGCCACATCCCTGACTTAAGTGCAGATCTTGAAGCAGAGAGGGAAAGCACTCCAGGTGATGAAGTCCCTTACCCTCAGCCAGAGCCAAGACATGACACTTTGGAAGGTGACCAAGCCCCTTCTAATCATCTTGGTGATTCTGGATTTTGAGCCAAGTATGATCTCCCTGTCCCACTGCCAGGAATTACTTAGCCCCCAAATCTTGCATCCTGTTTCCCACTTCTTTAGCACCTCCAGATGGCTGTTATTTATTATTAGTCATAAATGGGTTCAGGCTATTGGTAACCCAGTTACAAGGCATGTTTCCCTGTCTTTCTGATGTATTGAAGGCTTTAGATCAGCTCTGGGAAGACAAGACTCCCTTTACATTTTTCCTTTTTCCTCCCTATTAATTTTATCAAGACACCCAATGTTCAAATGTCCAAGGATATCATAAAAATTCATATTGTTTTTCTTCACATCCTTCATAGCTTTTCAATGCTGAGTGCTTGATGGGATGAAGAAATGATTTAAAGAGAACTTAGGGTGAGAAGTTCAGTTTTCTAGGAAGGGGAAGAGGCAATTCTGGAGTATGCAAACTCTGATTCCTCCATTCCCACTGAAATGTGTTTAATGGCTAAAGAGTAATACCTGTGGAGTTTCACAGTCAATGATATCTCTCCTATTATCTCATAGCAGCAGTGGTGTCCAGTACAGGCATTACAAATAGAAAAAAGATACCAGATTAAAGATTTCTTCGCAATATTTTTTCCTTCCTTCTACTAAAAGATTCTAAACTGTGTAATGCTAGAAGGAAAACCTATGGACAAGTACTTCCAAAAATCTGGTCTGGGTTATTTAATTTCCAATGTGTTTGGGATTCTCTTACAACAACAAAAAATCTGATAATGGAGGTGATGTTGGAAGATTCCATATTTTCTGATTGGATAAATACTCATCTTATGACATGAATTACCAGTATCAAGTTATAAGAAGTTTGGATCATAACTTGGGACAGGGATTGGACCTGTGATTTCATTAATATAAGAAATGTCTAAATGCAGAAATTCTTCCTAACAATGCAGGTTAGCATCTTCTCTTCAACTTGAATTTATTGAGAATGCCAAGAAGTTAAGAGACTTGGTTGGGGTCACACATCTAGGATGAATCTTAAAGTATGGCTTAAGTAAAAGTAGATTTATAAGGTAATGATGGCACATGTCTGGAATGATGGAACTTCTTCAACTTGTTGAGCAGCCTAAGGACTGACTGACATGTTTAGTGGTGCCTTTTTAACACAAAATGGAGTTGAGGCATAGTAGTTGCCTGGGAATCTGATCAGACCAGCATACAAATTAGATAAGACTCTATCAGACTTGAGAAGCAACATGGTAATCTAGATGTTCTTAATTTCCTAGAGGACCTCTGGATCCTTTCTTAGAAAAAAAATTAATAATTGAAAAAATGGCAAATTTCATCTAAATGTTATTAAAAATAAAGATGTTTTCTTCTAGTCACCTTTGCAGAATCCCTGAAATCTATCCATAGACATAGATCCCAGTTATGAACCTCTGGAATAGCAGATACATTTGGAAGTGGATGAAGAACTAGATCCAAATCCTTCTTTTGATATACATTAGCTGTGTGACCATGGGCAAAGAACTTAACTTCTCAGTTCTCTTCTCTGTAAAATGAAGGGATTTAACCAAGATGGATTCCAAAGTCTCTTCTAGTTCCTAATCTGTAATCCCTTTTAAATTCAACTAATCAAAATAAACTAGCCAAATGCCAAACCCTCCATTTTGCTTTGTTCTACATAGACCCTCACTTACCTCTTTATTATTAAGGTCTTAGAAGTGATTTCTTAGGTGAAAAATAATGTTTACTTTTATCCTGGGTCTAAGGTATTTAAACAACTATTTCTATCAGCTTTAAAAGCTTCCTTCAGTTGAGTTAATGGAATTCTTCCATTTCCCAATAACAAAGATTCTTCATTAAAAAATGCTCATGATTGTCTCCAAAGAAACTTTTTGTAAGGTCCTTTACTTAAGTTCTTGTTAAAAGGACTTTCTTGAAATAAGTTCCTTCAAAATATATTAAAAATCATATTAAAACAATTCTCATAAAACATGTATTGAGGAAAGACAAGTGAAATCCTCAAAGGCTCCATTATTGAAACAAAAATTAATATTTGTACTGTTTCTAAATTGGAATAAAATTGCAAAGATGCAAACAACATCCTATATCATAATCTATAAACCAGTCACAAATGTTAAATCAACTGTAAAAATGATTTAAAATCTACATGAATAATTTTATTAAACTGATTTAAAATCACATTTGTGCTACCTTCATTTATTAACTGCATCTCAGACAACAATGTGGTTATAATGATTTTCATGAATACAGATACATACACCAAATAATGCAGGCAATTAAAAGACTAACCTTTTCTGGTGGGCATATGTTTCTTGGGCATTTGTTGGTGGGAAATACAGGGAACACAACTGTATTTACATCTCTGCAAATTGCTATTAATTCCTAATCATCAACTTATAGCAATTTACACAATAAGGTTTAATCTCATCTTTATACACAGACAAGGTAGGTAGACAGGCAATTCCCCCATGAGCAGCCAAAGCACATCACATTCCTGGAAGATCCCAAAACTTAAGAACTTCCCTATTAAAATGTTCCATGATTAAAACAAAGGTTTTCTTTCTGTGACATGTTTTCTGTTGAATATCATTTTAATCAAAGAGAAAATCATAATTAAAGAGTTACTATCCATTCTGAGCCTGAGGCTGACAGAAGAAAATGACTTAATAAGTGAAAACAAGAACTTTTCTGTTCTTTCTTCATCAACCAGAAAAACTTTGCTACAAATCAACAAGAAACCCCATATGAAAAGAGCCAAATTGGTGCATAACTCTAACATGCTGCATGCGATCAGAGTGAGAAGCAGCAAATTTGCCTCAGAATAGAAAAAAACAAAAACAAAAAGAAAAGGAAAACAAAAAACAAAATTAAAGTTTCTCCTGGGTTAAAATGAGCTTAATTCTAAGCTTTATATGTGTTATAATGAGAATACAGAAAAGGAACACATTCCATAGGAAAGAGTGCTGGATTTGGAGTCAAAGGAGCTGAATTCAAATCCTTGATCTGTTCTTCATTGCCTCTGTGACTTTGGATAAGTCACTTCTTTTGTCCTAATTTTCTTCACCTGTTAAGAGTGGGACAAGATGTCCCATAATGTCCTGCCAGTTCCAAGTCCATGATCCTAAATATAAAAATCTTATTCCAAATTCATTTGGTGATAAGTCAAAGCTACAGAAGAATTTTGCCTCTTCCCACTCCTGTTATCAACCAATCATTTCACTGATAAGCATTAATAAGCACTGACCACATGCCAGGCACTGTCCAAGGTGCTAGAGGCACAAGTATAAAGAATGAAATACAGGCACACCTTGGAGATGCTATGGCTTCAGTAATAGATTTCTATAATAAAGCAAATATTGCAATAAGACAAATCACCTTTTTTGGTCTCTCACTGCATATAAAAATTATGTTTATGTTATACTGCTGTCTTTTAAGTGTGTAATAGTATTATGTCTCAAAAATGTACATACCTTAATTAAAAATACTTTATTGGTAAGAAAAAAATGCTAACCATCATTTGAACCTTCAGCAAATCACAATCTTTTTGCTGGTGGAGGGTCTTGTCTCAGTGTTGATGGCTGCTGACTGATCAGGATGGTAGTTGCAGAAGGTTGGGGTGGCTATAAAAATTTCTTAAAATAAGACAACAATGAAGTTTGTACCGTCAACTGTTTCTTCCTTTCACAAAAGATTTCTCTGTAGCATATGATTCTATTTGAAAGCATTTTACCTACATTAAACTTCTTTCAAAATTGGAAGTCAACTTCTCAAACCTTGCCATTGCTTTATCAACTAAATGTATGTGGTATTCTTCGATATTGTTATATCTCAGGGAATAGGAAGACTCAAAGAGAAGAAGAGAGATGGGGACATGACTGGTCAGTGAAACAGTCCAAATATAAACAACATGTATTGATTGGGGCTCCTGCCTTATATGAGCACGGTTCACTGCACCCCAAAACAATTATAATGGTAACATTAAAAAATCACTGCTCACAGATCACCATAACAGATATAGTAATAATGAAGTCTGCAATATTGCCAAAATGTGACACAGAGACAGGATGTGAGCACACATTGTTAGAAAAATGGTGGATTGCTCGATGGATTACTCGATGGATTGCTACAAACCTTCAATTTGTAAAACAAAAACAAGCAACAAAAAGACAGAATCTGCAAAGCACAATAAAGTAAAGCACAATAAAACAAGTTATGACTTTATTCTCTAATCTCAGGGGCTTACATTTAATCAGCAGATGGTCTAACAAGCCCAAGTATAACTTCATTTGCCCATCCATAGGACCTGAAAGGAATCATATGGCTTTGTCTTGTTTTGTGTAATTTTGGCACAAATGTCTATGAAACATATGCATCTTTTATAATCCAGGTATAAATCCTACATAGAAATGAACCATACAGTTGTCTAGAAGATGTGGGACCAAATGGCCCAAAGGACTACCATAACATCTGGATAATCTATTATTGCAGGAAGAATCAGAAGATATTAGAGTTAAACCACTGAAATTATTTATGCTAACACCTTCAGCTTACAAAAGAAAAAAAAATTAGATAGGAAAGTATTTTCTGCCAAACACATAGCTAATAGATTTATAAGATTATATATTTAAGCCTAGAAATGACCTCCGAGGTCATCATTTTATAGATGATGAAACTAAGGGCTAGGGAGATACAATGTCTTCTGAATGGTCTTAGAGGTAACAGGAGGCAGAGCTTGGAATTCTACCCAGTTCATCTCCTAAAGTGACCATCTTTTCACTGTGCTATGATGCCCCCTTGTGGCCAAGGTAAGACTTGGCCCCAAGTTTCTTCCCTTCTTTTTATTGTTTTTCTTCTCTCTTTGGGCCATGAACATAATGAGCATCTTTCCCCGATTTCTTTCATGACAAATTTCTCTTTTGTACTTCAGTCATAAGCCCTTAGCAAGAGAGAATGTAAACAAAGATATCTTTGCATAAGCTTGATCTGCTAAGAGCTCCGAAACTTGCTTCTTCTTTCAGTAGAATCTGAATGTGGTTCTTTTTTTTCCGAGTCCATTGGGAATAACTCTCCAAAGGTAAGGAAGATTTCCGGTGACAAAACTGGATCCCTCTGGGAAGAGACTCTCTCCCTCTGAGTATACGGCACACACTTAGTCAGACACTTTGCCAATTACTGACTGACTATCTACGGTATTGACACAGCCTCCATGTGGTAACAAGCGTCCCCTTACTCAGATGCTTCAGAGCCCTAATTTCATTATGGGATCATTTGTTTCTGTGCCAGAACTCAGAATAATTCCCAGCTCCATTAAGGAGCACAGTGCACGCACAAGACTGCCCCTTGAGTCACCTTGGGCTGGGATTTGCCCAGCCCCCTATGAAATCTGCCATGGCCACCTACAGTCATATTGCTGACCTGCTTTGCACAGATAAATATTTCAAAGACCTTCATCCTGAAACATTGTTATTGTTCATTGAAAAGAGTCACAGTATCTGTTCCTTCAAGATGCTGGGTGACCTTTCACATCATTTCCCCCAAAAGTTAATTTCTATGATTAATGCAATATACTGAAACCTATAAATCTGATCATCTGAAGGATTCAAATTAGGAATTATTGACAACTGATAGAACAGAAGTGCAGAGATGAAGCCGATTTTCTCATCTGTCCATCTAAAGGTTGGAATATGTATTGATTAAAATATGACATGCTGTAGGACCCACCATAAATCTAAATTCTATTAGATTAACACAGGCATCCAATTAACATTAAAATGACAACAGAACAGAAAGGGACTAAATGGCGGTCAACTGTTTGTAATATTTTATCCAGCCTTAATATAGATGCCCAGATATAGGTGCATATATATACATGTGGATATAGCTATAATAGACAATAAGTACCTGTGATATAACTACTGAAAGAATCTAATAGTTTAATTTGTATGACTTTGGTCACTAAAGATTATTTGATCAGAAAATAATGGTTCAATTCAAATTCATTTAATGCATTTATTAAACACCTACTACATGCAGAACATTATTATAGGTTAATATGGGGAAGGGAATTAAGTAAAAGATGGAAATGGGATAATAAAGAGTAGGACATAATTGAAATTAAACAACTCAAACAACAAAAATGAAGTAAATAATGAAAAGGGAGAAATACACTTAAGGCCTAGAAGGTTAGGAAAGTCAACAAAGTTTCATATAATAAAAGCTATGTTTTTTTTCCATAGAAATATGGCCAAGAGAGGTAGCTTACGAGGAAAACCAATGCAATAGAATCCAGGTTTTCAAATTGTAGTGCTGGAGAAGACTGTTGAGAATCCCTTGGATAGCAAGGAGATGTCAGTCAATACTTAAATTAATTCAGACTACTCATTGGAAAGATAAATAGTGAAATTGAAGTTTAATTAATTTAGTCACATAATAAAAAGAAGGAATTCATTAGAAAAGAATGGAAAAATTGGGAGAAATTAAAGGAAATAAGACAAGGGGATGGCAGAGAATGAGAGATAGATAGTACCATAAAAACAATGAACATGAACTTTGAGACAAAGTGGAAGATAGAAGAACCCAGAGTGCTATGGTCAATAGGGTCATGAAAAATTGGACATGACTGAACAGAAGGGAGTGGCAGTTAAAATAACTCTTAAAGAGATTTGGCTATTCCTCTACTCTGACTACTGACTTTCATGACTTCAAGTCCCAACTAAAATCTCCTCTTTTACTAAAAGCATTCCTCAGCCCCTCAAAATTCTAGTGCATTCCCTCTATTATTTCCTATTTATCCTGCATATAGTTTGTTTGTATATATTTATTTTTATATTTTCTCCTGCATTAGATTGTAAACTGCTTTAGGATAGGGACTGTCTTTTGTCTTCTTTTTGTATAGTTTTGGAGAAAGGCACAGAAGATGTGATAGATCCTAGCTGCACTATGGAACACCTTCCACTTCTCCCTCCTCTTCTTTCTGTTCTGCTCTAGAGTTTTATACATAAAAATTTTGCCCTCCCCTTCAGATCATCTCAGGTTAATTTCCTCTCTTTCCAAAGTAGAAATAATTGCAAATCCCAGGATTTTTTGTGGCCAACCAATCTTCTCCCAGAGGTTGTTATGTAAGCATCAGTTAAAGGAACTGAGTGTGAAGAAGGATAAACCTGATATCTGTCTCTAAGCATTTGAAAGTCTCACCACACAGAAGGATATTATGAAAGTCTTTAAATATGGAAAGCTATGTTTGGTCCCAGAACGCTGGACTAAGTGTCAATATTAAAGTCAAGGGAGACCTAGTTTCAAACTTGCCCATGGCACTTATTAGCTGTAAGATCATGGGTATGTCTCAACTTCTCAAAGCCTCAGTTTCCTCAACTGCTAAATGAGGCTAATAATATCTATAATAGCTACTTCACAAGAGAATTGTAAGGCTCAAGGGTTTTATAAAACTTAACAGGCTTACTTTAGAAATTTCACTTATTGTTCTTATTATTTTTATCATTATCATGTTACAAAAAAGCAGACGAGATTCAATAGACAGAAAGTCTTTGCTACAATTTTTGTTGCTATTGTTCAGTCATTTTCAGTCACGTGACTTTTCATGTTGCTCTTTGGGGTTTTCTTGGCATTGGAGTGATTTGCCACTTCCTCCTCCAGCTCATTTTACAGATAAGGAAACTGAGGAAAACAGGATTGTGTGACTTGCCCAGGGTCACACAGCTAGAAAGTGTCTGAGACCAGATTTGAACTCAGGCAGACAAATCTTTCTGACTCCAGGCCTGGCACGCTATGCACTATGGCACCACCAAGCTATCCAGGCTCCAATCAGAGATGCCAATAATGGAAGGATCTATCTTGAGAGGGAATGGGTTCCTGAATCATGGCATCTTCAGGTAAAAACTGCTGACTATTCGATAGTTATTCTTAGAGAAAAGATTATTGATCAAATATGAGTTAGACAAGATGGATTCCTGCTAACTCTTGGTTGTTAGAATTCTATTTCTTTACATAGGCTACTCTCACAAGAGGCTTCCAGTCTATGAGCAAAAATCATATTCTTTTTTATTTTAAATCATATTTGTTTAATATTTTCCTAGATATATTTAAAACAATATTTCCATTTGTTTTTTTTTTAATTTTTAAGCTCCAGATTCTCTCCCTTATCCCCAACCCCAACCCCCATTAAGAAACCATATGTGATGTTATGCAAAACATTTCCATAAAAGTCATGTTGTGAAAGAAAGTATAGATCTCCCATCCTAATTAAAAAACACTCCAGAAAAATAAAATTAAGAGAGAGACAAAGAGAGAGAGAGAGAGAGAGAGAGAGAGAGAGAGAGAGAGAGAGAGAGAGAGAGAGAGAGAGAGAGAATGGATAGGGTTTTTCATAAGTCCTTCAGAGTAGTCATGGATCAGTATACTGCTGAGAATTGCAAAGTCATTTACAGCTGGTCATCCAAGAACATTGCTACTATTTTGTATACCATACATTTCATTGTATACTGTACATTTCATTGTATACTTTACTTGAGTTCATAGAAGACTTTCCTTTTTTTTTTTTTTTCCAAGAGCATTCTGCTCATCACTTCCCATAGGACAACAATATCCCTTGGCAGTCATATACCACAATTTATTCAGCCATTCCCCAAATATTGGACATCCCTTCAATTTCTAATTCTTTGATCTAAGAAGAGAGCTGCTAAGAATATTTTTGCACATGTAGGCCTTTTTCCTTCCCTCTTCCTCTTTTAAAATCTCTTTTGGCATGTATGCCTAGTGGTATCGTTCATTCAAAGAATATGCACAAATTTATAGTCCTTTGGCTTGGATCATATGTTTTGATCATTTATCAATTGGGACATGGCTCTTATTTTTTATAAATGTAATTCAGTTCCCTCTGTGTTTGAGAAATAAAGCCTTATCAGAGAAACTTTATTCAAAATTGCTAACTGCATTTCCCTCCATTTATTCTATTTTCTCTCCCCTTTCACTCTGCCCATTCTAAAAAGTGTTTTACTATCAAAACCAGATTCTGGATCTTACTGATCGGGGTTTTGAATTTACTGAAAAATAGGAATATGGTTCTAAAGTGAGAAGAATTTACAGAGATCATCTAGTCCAACAAAGGAATTGTAGGTCAAGGGAAATTAAAAGATTTGTCCAAAGATTTGCAGACAGAAAGTAACAAAAACTCAGGTCCTGAGCCCCCAGGATCAGGGCTATTTTCACTCCCTCACACTGACAGAACAAAGTAAGTCCATAAGAAAACTATAACTAATTTTATCAAAGCAGATTAGTCATAATACGAGGCCAGATGGTCATCTCATGCCACTTGAATCATACTTAACTTTCAATTAACTCAAACTCTAAGTCGTTGTTATATTATTAAATATTTTATCTCCAATTTTGAATTTGTGCAATTCACATTTTGTGCCTTTGATCCATCTTATTAAAATAGAGATCCAAAGATACCAATGGTCTGGGATGGTGGACCATACCTATCATTCAACATATTACTAATGTTTTAATATTTGTATCACCTGCAAATATAATAAAAATATTTCTGTTTCTTCAGCCACATCATTGAAAAATGCTAAATAGATAAAGGCCAAAGACAGAGAGAATCCTGTGGTAGTTAACTAAAGACTCCTAATTTGATTGACACTGGTGCTTTTAATCAATACTTTTTGGATAGGATAATTCAACTCTTTATGAACCCACTTAATAGTACTCTTATTTGGTCCACAATAGCACATATAAATAATGTCTGCATTCTTTCCCTTACATACCAATCTAGTGGATCCATCAGAACATAGAATTAAGTCATTAGTGGATACTAATGACCTACCAATAGTGATATTAATTACTGACTGATTCCTAATTCCAAAACTATATAAAAAGCTTTACTATAATTTTTTCTGGCTTTCAGTATCAATGAGCCTCATCAGGAATCCTACTGTTGATAAAGTTTTCTGACCATAGCTATCAAGAAATAGATAAAAGGAATTGTTGCATTTTCTAACCAAATAGTGTTGTTAGTTCAATGCTAAATGCCCTCCCATGACACATGAACCACATTGAAGCTATCAAGAGGACCATAACTATTTTTGATACTAACAGGAGAATAGATTTATAAAAATTTGAAGTCAAATAATGAAATTATGCATAGTAAAGGGGAGGAGAAAGATCAGAGAAAGAACTATGTGTTTACTGAAGGTAACTAGAGAAATATAGGATGTCCTAAAAGTCTTGGCTGCATTAAAACAACACTAAGACTTATGGGACTGCCAACATAATAATAGTTTACATTTCTAAGGCAACATGGCATAGTAGATAGAGAACTGGCCTCTGAGTCAAGAAGACCCAAATTCAAATCATACTTCTAATAATACTGACTTGTGACCTTGGGTAAATCAATTAATCTCTCAGTGCTTTTGGCAATTTTCTAAGACTAACTTATAAAGAAAGTCCTAATCTGCTGTGGTAAAAGTAGTTTTTTTTTTCTGGAAATTATCCATATCAATGAAATCATAAGTCTAGTCTCCATGTCTATGGTGTAGTATGTAATGTTCTTTTATAATAATCCCTTTATAAATAGTAAATGATTTAAAAAGTAAAGAAACTGAGTCTCAGAGACATTATGAGACCTTCATATGATATCATAGCTGACAAGTATCTTTTCTATTTAAGAATCTAGGTCTCTTGACTCATTCCATTACATCAAGCTGCCCCTGGCCTATAGTCCAAAGAAAGGTGACTGGATTTGTGGGAAACCCTGATTGTTAAAAGAACAAGATGAGAGAAAGAAAGTTTCACTGAAAAAGAGAAACTTGGCAGGGCCAAAATGTGGATGGTTAGAAGCTAAATGTCTCCAGCAAAAGAAGCAACTGAGAGAGAAGGGCCTCCAGAGCCTATGGGGAAAGAATATGACCTAGCTGAGTGCACAGGATGACAGCAGAGTGGAGTAGTTCCTTGGGCTAGAGTTCCATAAAGAGGGAATAGAACTTGGCATTAAAGATATACAGCCCCTTTGGGGAGAGGTGGAAGAAGTTTGTGGCCATTAACTCATAACTATAATAGAGTACAATTTGGAATGAATGAGCTACTCTTAGTAAAAAGGCAATACAAAACTGGTGAAAACGATACCTACATACATACATATACATATATGTACATGTACACACATATATGCAAAAGGCACAAGTCTTATGTGAGCTGGGTCAAATCTAGTATGTTTATTAGATGACTGGACTAGGCCATCTCTCAGGACTTTTCTAATTTTAAAATTATGTTAGGGAGCAGCTAGATGGTGCAGTAGATAGAATGCCAGTCCTCAAATCAGGAAAACCTGAGTTCAAATTGACTTTAAACACCTAACATCTATAGCTGTGTGACCTTAGGCAAGTCCCCAATTGTCTCTCAAAAAAAAAAAATCCTAACTGAAATTATGTTATATTTTGAGTGAATGACTTCTCATCATTTACTTTGTTTAAAAAATGGGGTTTTTGTTGTTGTTGTTTTTACACAAACTTTATTATCTGATCTCAGAGAACCATCTCTTATAAGGAAAAATTAAAAAGGAAAGGGAAAAATCAGTTCAGCAAAGACAACCAAAAGATAAACCAAGTCTGACAGCATGCCAACCTTGTCTAATTGAAAGAGAATGATTGCTCCATACTCATATTTGCCTACCTCTGCAAAAAAGGGATGGAATTACATTTTTTTTCATCTTTTCTCCAAGATCAAGCTTGGTCATTATATTCATATAGCATCAAGTTCCAGTTTTTAATGTCTTTCCCTTTATATTGTGCTTGCTTCACTCTGTATTAGTTGGTGTAAATCTTTATATGCTTCTTTGAATTTTTCATATCCATCCTTTCTTATGATATAATAACATTCCAATATGTACATATCCCACAGTTCATTTATCCATTTCCCAATCAATGGATATCTGCTTAGTTTCTAGCTCTTTGCTGACACAAAATCTGCTGCTATGAATATTTTGGCATACATACAGTACTTTTTTGTCCTTGATCACTTTTAGGTTAATAACCAAGAGTTGGATCTATTTGGGACATTTTTTAGCATAATTACAATTTGTCTTCCAAGATGGCTGGGTCAATTCACAGTTTACCCAGAACTGTACATCATTATGTCTTTCCAGATTCTTCTCTAGTATTGATTTCTCTAGTATACATCTGTTAATTTTGCCAATTTCCTGGTTATAAGATTAATATTAATTTAAATTAAACAAAAAGACAACATGATGCAGTGTGGAAAAAATAAGCATTTTGAGTCAGAGGATCTGAGTTTGATTCCTGGCTATCCATTTGTTCCCTCTCCTTCTGTGGCCTTGAGCTTCTCTAAAGCTCAGCTTCTTCTTGTATGAAATAAGCTGTTTGAACTCAATAACCCCTAAAGTGCTTTATAACTGCAAATCTATAAACATGTGAATATTTATCAAGTATTTACTATTCTTTAAAGCCTTAAACCAAGGTCTTTATGATACCCAGATTACTAGCCTAGTTAAGGTGCTATTGGGAACCAAGATGGCATAGCCTTTGCCCTTGAGGGAAAAAACACATATGCAAATAAAAAATCAATATTGATCTAAAGTAGCCTCTGCTAAGTATCAGATGAGCACTGGTACAGATAACCAACACTATAGGAATTTAGAGAAGGGAAATAGCACCTAATTCATGGTATTAATAATACCAATTCAATTATAGTTCCAGAATTGTCTAAAAGTGAGATCCCAATCAGTGGAAACTTTTAGATAGAGTCTGGATGATTACCTCTCAGAAGCATCATAAAGGGAATACATGCTTCATGTACTTGATAACTTCTAAGATACCTTTTGTGAAGCTATCAAAGATCAGGAATAATAAAATCTATCAATCAATTTTTATTAAGATCTATTATGTGCCAGACATTGTGCTGAGGATACGAAAAGAAGCAAAAACATCCTTGTTCTCAAGACGTTCACAATCTAATGGGAAGACAAATGCAAACAAATTGGAGTTGTAAGATGGCATCTCTAGATCTTAGAACAGCTAAGAGGCTTGTGTCACTGGATCAAATAATACATGGAGGGGAGTAAAGTGTAATAGTACATGGAGGGCTTGGCTATCAAGGGCTTAGAAGGAACGGGCATACGCCTAATCTTGCTCAGCTGCGGATAAGTAAGGTGCAGCAGATGCTGAAATTAAAAGAGAAACCTCTAGAAGAGATGTATAAAAGAAGGGCCAACCCTTTCAAAAACAATGAAGTTAGCAAAGTGTGTTTAGCTATTTCCATCTCTTCTTTCACTGCTTTTTCCTTCCTCTGGGTTAGGTTTGGCCCACACCTGTCCAGACCCTACCGTCAAGGAGAAACGCTCTGCCAGAGTCATTCCTAATAAAGTTGTTGGCTTAACATGTAATCTTTTTAGGATAATGTGTATTTTAAGAGATAAGGATGATACTTATCACTAAGAACTGACTCTTTAATGTTGGAGTATCAGAAATCAGTGGGGAAACACCTGAGAGCATGGAGCCCCTCCTCTTCTGGGGCTACTTCATTTTCCTAGATGCAAGAGCAGTTCTAAGGCTCTTTAGGCACTAAGAGCCCATTACCTGTGGGCAGTCTGATTACCAGTGCCCTTAGACACGAGGAGAAACAATCTGCTTGCTCCAGTCTCTGGCCTGGAGCCACAGTAAAATTGGTGGGGTTCCTAATTCAGTCCAGATGCACACACATGTTTCACATGGGGCATGGGTATTGTCTCACTCAAACAGCAGCCACTTGACAGCCTGGTATGTAATGGGAGCCTATGGCATCTCCAGGAGTAATTTCATCTTGTGAGAACCAGCAGCCACAACCATCAAACGGTGGGGAAGAGAAGGGCTCATATGAAAAATGATTGAAAAGAAAATGTCTTCCCACCATCTCCCTGAGGAGGGAGAAAAGCCCATTAACCCACCCTGGAAGGCAGGAGACTACAGGCTTTGTCATCTGATTCCAGAAGGGTGGAGACTGATCCTTAAGCAAAATACCTCTCTCAAGACCTCGTCATAAACAACTCAATTAGGAGTTGTCTAGCAACCCTCCTGTCTTATAATTGAAGAATGTTCACACCAGAAAGGACCATAGAAATCATCAAATCCAGCCCCCGACATTTTATAGATAAAAGAAATTGGGAGGCCCCCTGAGAACTGATAAAAAGTTGTCTTCTTTAAAAAAGAAAACCTCTTCCTCCTCAGCTCCTTCTTTTTATTAAATATTGGTTAGGGCCACTAAGAAAGTTTAAGCAGTTAGACTCTCTTAAGTAAACCATGATCAAGTTAATTTGTGTCAAGAATGGATAAAAATTATTTTCTTTTTTTTAAACTCTCTTTTTATTCCTTTTGTGGGTATCGGGTGCCCTCTTGTGGCCAACTAAGGATTCCCAGTTCTGCCATTAATGAAATAGAGGCGAGCCAAAGGCCCTTTGCCCAGTAGGAAAGACATATGTGAAATAAGAGCAGAATGAATATTATAAACATAATTTGGAAGGCCGAAACATGCCGGAGTTCCTGTAATTAAATACTGACTTTTCTACATACCTACCAGCAGTTATAGGAGGAGCTAATATAGTTTTCAAAGCTTATGGATTTTCATTTTCAGTTGTTTAGCCTCCTCATTATCATTCTCAAAGAATATTAAAATGTTAAACATTAAGAGTTAATGAATAACATTAAATGCTAGTAAAATGATAAGGAGCTTAGGCAATCATTTAGTGCAAATCATATCTGAAAAAGACTTTCAACTATAACTAACCAGTAAATGGTCATCTAGCTTCTGATTGAAAACTTTTAATAAAGAGAAATACAACCTATTCCTCTACTTCATAGCACTAGTCATTATACTTTTTCCCTTTCTAGCTTTCTCTCTTCCTTCCCTTCCTACCTCCTTCATTCCTTCTATTAACTTTCCTTCTTGTTTTCCTTCCTTTCTTTTTTCTTTCTTTCCTCCTTTCTTCCCTTCCTTTTCTTCCTTCCTTCCTTCCTTCCTTCTTTTCTTCTTTTCTTCCTTCCTTCCTTCCTTCTTTTCTTCTTTTCTTCCTTCCTTCCTTCCTTCTTTTCTTCCTCTCTCCCTCTCTTCCTTCCTTACATATATATCTTTCCTTCTTGATTTTCTTCTTTCTTATCTTCCTTCCTTTCTCCCCTATATTACTTCTTTTCTTCTTTCTCTCCCTCTCTCCCTTTCTTCCTTCCATACTCCTTTCATCCTCCCTTCCTTCCATCCTTCCTTTTTCTCCCTACCTCTCTTTCTTCCTTGCTTCTTTCCTTCCCTCCCTCCTATGTTTGCTTAATTTACTATTTTATTGGATTTTAAGTCTCCAAAGACTACCACTATGTATCCCAGGTTGGTCTCCATACTCCCAATTCAATACAATGTTAAGTCTTCAGTGGCATTAAAAAAATGAACAAAAATTTTTGAATTATTTTTTTCAGTGGGGAGAAATGGGAAGGAGAGAAAATAAATGTTTATCAATTGAAGAAAATTAAAGAAAATGAATAACAATCATATTTTATCTCCACCCTCTATGTTGGACAGGAAGAACATGGATTCTTAGGCTCCTAATGTTTGAATTTGCAATACAAATATAATCAAGGATGATTTTTATGTAGACCTATCTAAAACTATTTTTCATTCATTTCTCCCTTAACTCTTTCATCTTCTCTCTCTTTCTCTTTCTCTTTCTTCTCTGCCTCAATCTTTTCTAAAATCTCTATTTCTCAGTCTAAAAACTAACTACTTGTAAGATTCCCACATGGAGACCTGCCTCTGATTTGCCTGAGGATTTCCAAATCCCTAGTTTTATATCTTTGTGTCTGAGCAGAGTCGTGTTGATTAGTAGATCTAAAGTGACCCAGTGTGATTGAGCAACAGTTTTTCTTAGTGGATCTTTCTCTCCATCTCAAAGATGGAGAAATGAATGAAAAATATTTTTAGATAGGTCTACATAAAAATCATCCCTGAGTATATTTGTATTGCAAATTCAAACATTAGGAGCCTAAAATCCATGTTCTTCCTGTCCAATATAGAGGATGGAGATAAAATATGGTCTTGTTAGTGACACGGAACTGGAAACTTAGTGGATGCCCAGCAGCTAGGGAATGGCTGAATAAGTTAGGGTATGTGAATTTAATGGAATTTTATTGTTCTATAAGAAATGCTTAGCAGGCTGATTTTAGAAAAGCCTGGAAAGAGTTACATGAACTGATGGTAAGTGAAGTGAGTAGAACCAAGAGAACATTGTACATAGCAATAAGATTATGTGACAACCAACTTCGATTTTTTAACAGGTGATCCAGGGCAATTCCAATAGTCTTGTGATGAAAAGAGCAATTTTCATCCAGAGAGAGAACTACAGAAACTGAATGTGCATCGAAGTATAGTATTTTCATCTATGTTGTTGTTTGTTTGCTTTTTATCTTTCTCATTTTTCCCTTTTAATATGATATTAGTTGCATAACATGACAATTATATTTAGAAGAATTGCACACATTACAAAAAAAGGATCATAGGCTCACAGGGCAACCAATGAAAAAAAATGAAGAAAGGTGACCTAACAGTACCAGATTTCAAAATGTGGTCTCATTAGCACATTAGGGGAGCATGGAAATTTTACCTGTCAGATCTATAGATATGGTAAAAATATATGACCAAGCAAAAGATAGAGAGGATCACAGGAAGCAAAATGAATAATTTTGATTATATTAAATTAAAAAAAGATTTGCATGAACAAAACCAATGCAGTCAAGATTAGAAGGAAAGCAGAAAATTAAGAAAATTTACATTTCTCTTATAAAAGCCTCATTTCTCATTGTAAGAATACAAGTTATTCCCCAAATAATAAATAGGCAAGAGATATGAACAGTTTTCAGAAGAAGAAATCCAACCTATCTATAACCTTAAGGGGAAAATGCTCTAAATTACTATTAATTAGAGAAGTACAAATTAAAATCACCTCACATCTATCAGATTGATTAATGTGACAAAAAAAAAAAAAAAAGGAAAGTGACAAATATTGGAGGGAAAGTGGGAGAATTGGGACACAAATGCACTGTTGCTTGAGTTGTGAACTGATCCAACCATTCTGGAGAATAATTTGTAACCATGCCCAAAGGCCTATAAAACTGCACATCCTTTGATCCTACAATATCACTACTTTGTATCTCCAAAAGATCAAAGGAAAAGGAAAAGAAAAAGAACTGATGTAGATAAAATATATTTATAACAGTTCTTTTTTGTGGTAGCAAAATTAGAAATTGAGGGAATACCATCAACTGGGGAATGGCTGAACAAATTATGGTATATAATTGTGATGGAATACTATTGGGCTAAAAGAAATGATGTGCAAAGTGGTTTCAGGAAAAACTTGGGAATAGTTACATGAACTGATGCAAAGCAAAGAACTAGGAGGACATTGCACACAGTAACAACAATATTATAAGATAATCAACTATGTATGACTTAGCTATTCTGATCAACACAATGATCTAAGACAATTTCAAAAGGACTTATGACGAAAAGTGCCATCTTTAAAGACTTTAAACAAAGTGTTTAACCTCTGATTGTCTGACAAAATAGAGCCACTAGATCTATTGGATCTTTAAAGAAAGAACTGATGAAGTGTGAATGTAGATTGAAATGTAATTTTTTCACTTTATTGTTTCTGTGGGTTATTTTTCAATATGGCTAAAATGAAAATGTGTTTTGCATGATTTCTCATGTATCACATTTTTTGCCTTCTCCATCAGTGGGGGAGAGATGGAAAGGAAGGAGAGAATCTGAACTAATTCCAATGGAATATTAAAAATAAATAGTAATTTTAAAAAAATCTTAGGCTCATAGATCTGGAGCTTAAAAGACTTCAGAGGTTATCTAATCTAATTCCTTCAACTTACAGATGAGAAAACTGAGGCCAAAGGAGATTAAATATGTCATGCAGGTTTATCAGAAGCAGAATTTGAAGCCTTTTTTCTGGTTCCAGCACACTGGTGATTTAGATAAACACATGCTTTCTATATTTTAGAAAGGTCTATATTTTAGCCCTCAGTAGAAATAATGATAATAATAATAGCTTGCATTACTTCAAAAGTTTACTGTAAATACAGAATTATTCAATGTGTGTTAAAACTGTTTATTATCGTAAAGTGTTTTATAAGTGTGAGCCATTGGTATTAACAATAACTATTGATGTAATACTTTAAGGTTTGCAAAGCATTTTTTTTCATCCTCATGTGCCACATGTGCCACATCCTCACATGCCACAGACTTGTGCTTTTCTCCCTTCCGCAGTAGTAGAATGTAAGTTTCCCAAGATTTGGGAACTATTTGATTTTTCTCTATATTTCTCTCCCAAGCACATATACAATTTTCAGTGTCTTATACTAAGTAGGTATTTAACTGCTTATTGATAACTTTGAACAAATCATTTCTTCCTGTGTCTCAGTTTCCTTGTATTTAAGAAAATAGATTTGAACTGGATAGTTTTTTAAGAGCTCTCGCATTCTATGAATCTATAAATGAACAGGTAAACTTGAATAAAAGATAGGACTGCCTCTAGGTGTTAATGATTGGTGCAACTTCAGTAATTAGAAAATCATTGGACTTAAAGTCAGTCAGCCAAGACTGACTTATAGATGGGAAGTATGACTTCAGTATTCAGTAATTTAGCAAATCACTGGACTTAAAGAAACTTTCCCATCACACATCTATATGGATGGATCACCCCTTATAAAAGAGATACTTCTCATGCCTTCTTTATGATCTCTAATCACATAGATTTGAAAACTGAATCTTTCATCCTGGGGCCCAATCACCGATAGAGACCACAATACCACAATAATGTTCTTTTTTCCTCTGAACCAAATGCAATGGCTTATTTCAGATATGACACCAAGGCCTCCAAAAGTTGGCAAACATCTGGGCTCATCCAGAGAATCAAGCATATTTCTAAAAAAAAAAAAAAAAAAGATTATCTTCATGAACCAAGGAGTTCTGGAAGCTATATGTATAAGTTCTAGGAGGACCATTTTGTTCTGTATTTCCTTGAGTAAATAGGAAAAGAAAAAGAGAGACAAAAAAAGATGGCCAACTATCTTTGCCAACCAAAAAATTAGATTTATTTTTCCAACATTGTATACCATATCCCAGGAAAATCCAGATGGTTCTGAGCATGCTGGTAGCTAATACTTTTGAAGAGTTCTGTAGTCAACTTAATAATTTATATGTCAATTTAAATAAAATCCATTAAAATTATGGTGACCCATGTTCTCAGAAAAATAATCAATCATTGGGAGGTCAGTATGATGTAATAAATGGTTTAGTATCTGTATTTATAATATGCACTATCTGAGACTACCAACTGCCTCATTCCTTTGCTTCAGTTTCAATTTTCTCACAAGTTCAACTTTCTGATGTCTGGACAAGTAGCTTCACTCAAAGAACCTCAGTGAAGCTATTTATAGTCATATAAAAAGGTGCTCTAAATCACTTTTGATTAGAGAAATGCAAATTAAAACAACTCTGAGGTACTACTGCATACCTCTCAGATGACAGGAAAAGATAATGATAAATGTTGGAGGGAATGTGGGAAAACTGGGACACTAATACATTGTTGGTGGAACTGTGAAATGATCCAACCATTCTGGAGAGCAATGGAACTATGCCCAAAGGACTATCAAACTGTGCATACTCTTTGACTCAGCAGTGCCATTACTAGGTCTGTATCCCAAGGAAATCTTAAAGGAGAAAAAAGGACCCACACATGCAAAAACGTTTGTAGCAACTTTTTTTCTGGTAGCAAAGAACTAAAAAAAGAAGTGCATGCCCATTAATTGAGGAATAACTGAACAAGCTGTGATATGTGAAAATAATGGATTACTGTAAAAATTGTTTTATTTTCTGTAAAAAATGATAAGCTGAGTATAGAAAGGCTTGGAAATATTTATATGAACTGATGCTGAGCCAAACAAGTAGAACCAGGAATACAATGTACACAACAACAGCAAGATTGTGCGATGATCAATATGAAAGGCTTGGTTCTTCGCTGTGGTTCAGTGATCCAAAGCAATCCCAATAGACTTTGGACAGAAAATACCATCTGCCTCCATGTAAATTAATGCATGCTATATTCACTACTTTTTTTGCTTTTTTATTTCTCTTATGGTTTTTCCCTTTTGCTCTGATTTTTCTTTCTCAACAAGATTCATAAAACAATGTGTATTAAAAATAAACTTTAAAAAAGAATCTCAATGCCTATGATGACTTTTTTAACTCACTGAGATGAGAAATTAAAACTCATCTTTTTTTCTATTTTGTTATTCAGTCATAATTGTGTCTGACTCTTTGTGACCTCATTTGGGGTCTTAAACTCTTAAAAAGCAGAGAAAATATTCTTATCCTCTGTATAGTCAGCCCTTAGCACAATGTCTGGCACACAGTGAGAGTTTAATAAATGCTTGATAATAGAGCTAATGGATCCCAGTTTCCTATTTTGCAAAATGAAAGGGTTGAACTAAATGACTTCTAAAGTCCCTTGTAACTCTAACTGTAGTTTTCACCAATGGAGAATATATTTACTGGTTTGTTATATTAACATGTTTCTTGTGGTATCTGTATTTTCTAATTGTTTATTCAGCTTAAATTTGTAGCCCATCTTCACCAATCTGACCAGTCATCCTTAGAACCCTAAAGTCTCAGGGAAAAAGAATTAGAAATGGGGAAACTGATCTTAAAAGCAGCAACAAACCATGAACACAATGTGTACAGTTTATTCCTTTGAGACAGCATTTCCACTTAGCAATTATAATCCTTTGAATTTATAAAGCCTTCTTCTATCCACAAGATGATTTCCAATTTGGCATTTTATTTAATTCTCACAGTTTCCCAGATAGGTATTACCTTGATTTTATAAGATTCCTAGGAAGATTATGACTTATTTAAGACCATTCTATAATCAGGAACACAATACAGAAATACTATGATATAGTGAGAGTATGCTAGATTTGGTAATACAGTACATGGATTCAAATCCCATATCTAACTGTGGGAGTAGCTATGTAAACTGAAACTCAGTATATAGTTCATCTATAAAATAATAGCCTCAGAGGGTCATTCTATAGCTCAAAGGAAATAATGTGTGTAAATTGCTTTTCAAGCTTAAAATCTCTTTATAAATTTCAGATCTTATTATTATTCTAGCACCCTAAAGGGAAAGAAATCCCAAATCACTTTATATCAGATCATTGGATTAAGAGTTGGAAGGGACCCTTGGTATCACTCAGTCTAACCATTTCATTTTTTTTTTTACCACTAAGCAAACTGAAACTTGAGGGGTCCCAAGATCATAGAGGTGCTAAGTAGTTAAGCCAATTACAAACCAAGTCCTCTGTCTCTAAGTTCACTGTACAATCTACTCCAACAAATTGCTAATATTAAAGAGTCTGGTCTTATTTATATGATATACATTGATCTCTAATCCCCTCCCAAGTCAAGTAAGCACCAAAATGTAGGTAGAAGAAAGACCAGCTGTCCTGAATTCTTTTTCCTTTTCATTGTTTGTCAAATCTACTTAAATTTTATATTGGTGGCATGGAATTTTATAATATTGCATCTACAACATACGTTTATTACATTATAAACTCTAGGATAGCAGAAAATAAATCAACATGTGTTTTATATATGGGTATACATATAATGAACGTATGTATATATGTATATATTATGTATACATACACATACATAGAAGGGATTTAAAAATTGTTTAAATTAAAAATTAAATTAAAAATTTTGACTTGGATTCAATAGACAAATTAGACAAGATTAAGCTACACCATTATGATAGCCTTATGGAATGATGTCAGAACCAGAAGGAACCTTAGAAGACTTCAAAACCTCACATCCTCCCACTTACCCACTCCCTTTCATTTTTCAGATGAGGAGAGTGAATTCCAAAGAGGAGAAGATCAGTAAGTAATAGAGTACAAATTTAATTCATAGAATTATAGAATTTCAGAGATGGAAAGCATCTTAGTAGCCACTGAGTTCAACCCACACCTCCAAAAAAATCCATAGCTCAGCATCCCTATCAAATGTTCTTCTAACTCTTCTTGAAGATTTCCAGATAGGTAGAAGCCTTTAGCTTCCAAGGTAGGCCCTTTGACTTTTCTGATAGCTCTAGTTCACTGCTTATTTTTACAACTACATTTCTTTGGGCATTTATTCAGATCAACAAATATTTATTAAGCTGTTTCTATTTGCAGAGAACTTGTTAAAAACTTCTCATTTCTAGACAAGACCCATCCCACCAAAAAAAGATATTCCCCTACCTTGAGAACTTTCCATTCTACTGACTGAATAGGATATACTCACATATGTACACATATAAGTAAATATTATATAATTTAATGAGAAAATACAGTAGATAGAGTGATTGGAGTAAAAAAAAAAAAAAAAACACCTCACCTTCCTGAGTTCAAATCTGGTTGTGATTCTGGGCAAGTCAATTAACCCTGTTTATCTCAGTTCCTTATCTAGAAAATGAGTTGAAAAAGGCAAAACACTCCAGCCAAGAAAAACCACAAAGAGTTAGAAATGACAGACTGAATAATAACTCTAACAACTCTAGGGATCAAGAAAACCTTGTTTGGGGTAAACAACTACGCTAAGGATTCTAACAGCTAGAAGGAAAGAGGAAATGAATTTCAGGCATGGGGGACAGCAAAGACACTGAGATGAAAGATAAAATGTTAAGCCCAGGGGACATTGATGGTGATCCTTTGGCTGGAAGTGAGAATACATAGAAGGTTTAAAATATCAAATTGAGGAATTGCTCTCACCCCAGATATTTCTCCAAATTTAGTACCTTTTCCATTGCTGTGGTATTCAGCCAACTGGGCAGTGTATCCCCACAAGTCTCCCTGCAGAAAGCAGCAAAGGCTTTGTGCCAAAGGATAGCCAGTCCTGGCTTTAACACAGTGTGCACTGGGCCAAGGCTCCCCAATTCTCAGTATCTGTCATATCCACGAATATGACAGGCACAGGGATATTGGCTGCTGCTTCCCTTAATGTGAAGAACAGGAAAACCATGCAAAATAGAGGGGACGGACCATATGAGAGAATTGTTGGTTGGTTAGTTGGTTATTGTCCTTCTTTCTTGAAGAGGACTATGTTGGGATCAAAGTACAATGAGTCCAACTGTGGCTGATCAGATCAATAGGAGCTAGATAGTTCTAATCACAAGTAGTCAGATCCTGAAGACCTGTTTTCAAATCTCACCCTTGGCATTCTCCACTTATATAAATAAAACTATATTTTAGTTCCATAACCTTCCTATGTTGACCTGGACTAAATTTCCTCTAAGATCCCCTCTAGTCCTAAGTTTGTGATGCTATTAGTTCATATTATTACAAGTAACTTCCCTTGTGGATCAATGAAAGAATGATGAAAGTCAGAGAAAAAAAACTAGTTTTGGACTCCTGGATCTCCTTCGGATTTAACCTTATATGTGCTAATGATTTATACTGCCTTTTGCCCGAAGATAGGCAGGCAGCTAGCCTCTGCTCTCTGGAGGTCTCTTCAGGATTCTCCCACTACCTATTTGGTTTTTTATCTCCCATTAAAAAGTTCCTTTATTTCCAACACAATTGTTGCCATCTACTGGAGAAATGCAAGAATTAGCTGCAGCCTTCTTTCTGATCTGTCTGTCTTTGGGGAGTGAGTCAGCATCGTTGTGTCTCAGAGGCCGATGGGGAAGGGGATGGGGGAGGGTGGACAAGGGAGGGATGAAGGCAGAAGGCTAATGCTGAACTTGTCGGAGCCAAGTAACAGCATAGTGATTTGGGCCATATGCTAACCTTGGCCTTAAATGGTCCTCGTGTGTCAGTCTAAAAGATTGGAAGAAAGAATGACATCATGATATCTGAGTGAGTGACAGAGAGAGCAGCAGGAGGTGAAATCAACATGATATTGGGAGAGGAGAAGAAAGGGACAGGGGAAAAGGGGGGAGAGGGAGAGAAAGAGAGACAGAGACAGAAGAGACAGAGACAGAAGAGACAGAGACAGAGAGACAGATACACTTTCAGAAGCAGAGGCAGACAGAGAAGAGACAGAGACAAAGAGACAGAGAGACAGAGAGAGACAAAGACAGAAAAAAAGACAGAGGCAGAGATAGACAGACTCATAAAGAGAAAAGAAAGACACAGAGAGACAGAGACAGACAGAGAAAAGAGAAAGACAAAGACAGAGAGAGACAGAGAGAGACAGAGAGAGAAGAGAAAGATAAACAGAAAGACAGGGACAGAGACAGATAGAAGAGACAGAGAGAGAAACAGAAAGAGAAGAGAGAGTCGGAGAAAGACAGAGAGCCAGAGCCAGAAACAGAAAGTGGGGGGGGGGGAAGGGGAGAGAGAGAGAGAGAGAGAGAGAGAGAGAGAGAGAGAGAGAGAGAGAGAGAGAGAAAGAGAGAGAGAGAGAGAGAGAGAGAGAGAGAGAGAGAGAGGAAAGTAGAAAATAAAGAGGAAACTAGCACTGTGAAATAAATCAGCCTGCTTCTCCCAGGGCTCTGTGGGACAGATCACAGCTGCGGCTGGGCCATGCCTCAGAGACATGAGGCCATCCATACACTGTTTATCAATCCACCTGTTCCTCAGGAAAACTTGCTCCCTCCCTGGCTTAAGGAGAACAAGGCTGGATAAAACATAGGATAGGCCTGAGCTTTCATTTAATTGTAGAATTAATGATTGCATTGCGGCAGAAAACTGGGATGCAGGGGAGGGATTAAGCATGATCACTGCCCCTTAATCTGCTTCCCACATTTCCTTTAACTCTATAGAGTCTGGACTGGAAATTTCTTCTAGGTCAGGATAAACTTAAATTAAGACAGAAGGAAACATTTCCTTCAATCAGTCAAGTGGCTGCCTAGCTAAGGTGTGAAGTATACTGGAATTTAGAGGATTTGGAACTGGAAGTTCCAGGTCATCTAGTTCAATTCACTTTAAAGACAATAAAATCTAATCTTAGATGAAGCCATTTGTTCAAGGTCATGTAGATGATAAATATTTGAACTCGGGTTTTAGGATCAAAGATTTAGAGCTGGGAGCTACCTCAAAAGAAACTAAACCCAAATCATTCCCCCAAGCCCTCATTTTTAAGAAGATAAACTGAGATCCAGCAGGTTTAAGATACTTATCCAAAGTCACACATATAGTAAGTGACAGAGTTGGAATTTGACTCTCTGCTTTCTAATTCCCAGTCTAATGCCATTTCCTCAGTCCCAGGACAAAGGAAAGATCTGTTCCAGATCTCAGACATAAATCTTGTCATATGAGACACTGTAGAAGACTAAGCTGCCTCTGGTCAGAGACAGCCAGGAGCCAAATTGCATAAAAACAAAACCAAAGGATATGCTATATGGCTCAGTGGATAGAATGGAATCAGGAAGACTTCCTGAGTTCAAATTTAGCCACTTAACTGTATGGTCCTGAGGAAGTCACTTAACTCTGTTTTGCCTCAGTTTCCTCATCTGTAAAATGCTCTGGAGAAGGAAATGGCAAACCACTCCATAATCACCACTGAGAAAACTCAAAATGGGTTAATGAAAAATCAGACATCACTAAACTAAAAATCAGACATAAACTAGATTAAAAGATAAAGGCTTCCCAAGGATCTTTAGATAAAATACTGCTTTTTGTTTGGCCTTGAAGATCCCAGTTTTCTCATTTTACAGATGAGTAATCTGAGGCCCAGAGAGATTAAGAGGGTAGCACAATATTATTCAAGAAGTGTCAGAGCAGAAATTTGAACCCAGATACTCTGGTGAATCTAGTCCATTCTAGGGACAGGCAGATTAGGCAGCTGAGAGAAGAATTAGGGGTTGCAGTCTGGAAGACTCAATTTCAAATGTGGCCTCAGGAATTTAGCAGCTGTGTAACCCTGGACAAATTCACTTAATCTCATTATGTCTGTTTCCCAACCTGTAAAATGGGGATAATAATAGTATCTCTCTCACAGGGTTCTTGAGAGGATTATACAAGATAATATTAGTAAAGCACTTAGCATAGTGCTTGGCACATAGTAGATACTATATAAATTTTATTATTATTATCATTCTACTATACAACACCATAGAACTTTTTTTACATCCAACCTATTTTCATTAGCTTTCTCTCCACAGCATCCCCAACAGGTTACTTTTGTTTTCCTTTTAAGAAGCTGAGACATAGAGGAGATAAACTGTTTAGTAGCTCGAGGTGATTTGTAAGTGGCAGAACAAAGCCTAGACTCTGATTCTTCTTGCTTGAAGCTATATCCATTAAACCACATTAGACCAGCATTTTGAGTATCAAGGAATCCCAGCATTCTAGAGAAAAGACCTTAGAGATGATCTACATCAAGTTCTCTGACCCACAGATCTTCTCACATTGAGGAAACAACAGTGAGGTAACTATTGCTTTAAAATTGTCAGAATGAAGTACCTGTATTTGTCTGGAAGTAAGGCTCCCTTAGGGGGGGAAGTAAGCAATCCTGTCCCAGAAGGCTCCTCCAATTTAACACATGTGGCATAATGGGAAAGAGAGCAACGGAATCCATTGATACTCAACGGATTTTAAATGAAGGCAGCATGATATAGTAAATACCTCTAGATCTGGAGACAGAACCTACTGTGTAAAATGTAGAGGTTATATTAAATAATTTCAAGATTTCCTTCTAGCTCTACAGCCTCCAATATTGTTTTTAAAAAAAATAACAATCAATATTCCACAATAGGGCTTAACTGAAGAGAACTGTATTTGGAAAAGGACCTGGTTCAAATTACCCTCTGCATGACTTTATATAAGTCCCTTAATAGCATTTTCTCATCTGTAGAATGAGAGGGTTGGACTAGCTTGTCCCTCCATCTCTAGATAAAATATCTTGTGTTCCCAAAAGCCAAATGAAGGAGTATACAGTATTTATAGTCCATAGTCTCATATCTCTAGGTCTATTTGCAAAGGAAGATTTTTTTTTCCAGCACCAAAATTAGGTGATGGGACTATCCTAAAGTGCACTTAGAATGTGCTTCCTAGAAAGCCTTTAATAAAGCAGCTTGCTCCACTCCTTCTGTCCCCATTATTTTCAACTTAGCAAAGATTTCCCCCCCCCCAGGAGCAGCTAGGTAGCTTTGTAGATAGAGTGCCAGTCCTAGAATTGGGAAACTCATCTCCTATATTCAATCTAACCTCCAACATTGTGGGACCTTAGAAAAGTCACTTTAACCTGTTTACCTCGATTTCTTCATTTGTGAAATGAGCTGGAGAAGGAAATGACAAACACCTTAGGATCTGCCAACAAAATCCTAAATGGGTCATGAAGTCAGATACCATTGAAAGAACAATAATGTGGTTTTGTTTTTTGTTTTTTGGTTTTTTTTTACTCTTTAACCTGTCTTCTACAAGTTACATTGCTTCTCTCTGCTTATGCAAGTCACTGTGGTCCAAAACTCTTAGATTTCTTATTTCCTAAAACTGAACTCCAGCAGCTCCCAAGGTGATGTTTATTAAGCCTTATAAAACAAGAATCACAAAGGAACTAGGACAAGTCCAACACACTTCAGCAGCTGCCACCAGGACTGAGTCCATCGTGAATTCTTCCAGATAGCACTGTTTGAAACCTTCCCCATGATGAAATTAAAAGTAGACCTTAATGTGATTTATTTTGCAATCTGTGAATTATCTGTGAATTCAAACAAATGATCTCCCTTCTAGATACATCTATCATATGATCTCTTTCACAGCTGGGAAAAATGCTATTAGTGCTTTCAAAGTAGTTTTATCATAGATTAAAGAAGGCTAAAAAAAAAAAATTGGCAGACAGAAACAACCATATGCCTACTTGACCTGGGATCCATAAACCTGTTGTTCATTCCAGAGAAAGGATTACGGCATTACTTTTAGTAAGTTGCTTTTCATATGGAAATTTCTTTTCATAGTAAAGATCTGTATTTAATAGCATCATCCTAAAAACATCCCCACTTTTTAATTCCCTGATCATGGACATATAGATTTTTATAGTGTCTGCAAGCATACATTAATGTTAATTTCACCATTCTCCTTTGTATTTTGTTAATGTCACAATCTGCTGTAAAACCTTGCCAAGTTTCTTAACTGTCATGTTAATTCCAAGACCTATTCTGCACTCTTTGACATTTCAGGACAGAACATGCAGTAAAAATAGATTAGAAACAGCTTATAAGTATTATAAAATCTAGAACTTTACAGATGGTGGAATTAGATCTGCTGAATGGAAATTTAGCAACTCTGAACACAATAATATTAGAATGGCCTATTCATTTCTAAGGTAAATATTTTGAAGAGGTTGCATAATGGTACCTGAGACTGTGGAAGAGACTCTTTTTAAAATGCAGCAAAGTTATTTTATTGTAAGCAATATATTGGATGCCTATACTATATTCAGAGCAGTTTCATATTTCAAAGGTTTTCTCTACCATATAAATAAAGGGCATAATAAGAGCTTGATTTTATTCATGGTCAG